>NC_045703.1:32163999-32467968 GCF_009834535.1 Camelus ferus | reverse complement strand
CTCCACCAGTCTACTGAAATAATTCATACCAAAAACATCTCTGTCTTCCATGTTGCTAAATCCAGTGGATCCTCACTTTACAGTTGGGCTCATTCTACCACATCTACTTACTTAGAGCATCCTCCACCCTCGGCATCTATGATGCCATATCCTCCTTGTTCTTTTCCTCTGCTTCATCTCTTCTGAACAGTCCCACGTGTCTTACTCCCTGAAGGACTCACATTTTTCAAGTTGCCACAAGTCAATATACCAAATCCTAAATTCACCATCTTTCCCACCTGCCCCCACTATGTTTTTCACCCCAACACTTTTTCAGTGCCCCCATCTCAGGAAATGGTTCCACAATCAACCTTAGTATTTTAAACCCTAACATTCATGCTTTTTTATTAACAGTTTCATCTCCCTCAAGTCCTATATTCAACCAATGACCATATCCTGTTGATTCTACCACCCCAAATCTCTCCAATCCCACTGCCATCACCTGAATGCAAAGTACCACCATCTCTTTTAATAACCCCCTAGTTGCCTTTCTAAATTCTCTTCTACCTTCCCAATTTGTTTTCCAGACAGCGGTGTGATTTTTTTAAATGCAAATCTGACTTTGTCACTTTGCTACTTTAAACAGTTCCTTGGTTTTCCATTGCATTAAGGAAAAGGTCCAAAATTGGTAACATGACCTTTGCTGACCTTGATTATCTTGCCCCTACCAACACTTCCATCCTTGTCCAAAATCACTCTCCCCCTAAGATGCTGGTGCTTTTAGAGATGGAGTATTTCCTGCTGTTAATGAATAGCCAATATGTGATCAGAACAGGTTGAAAAGTCAAAGAGTTAAAGGTCAAGGACAATAGAGATGACAGTAGTGTCATTGTGTGGACAGTAAATTTACAAAGGATGATGGCAGGATTTAGGATAGCAAAAACAGTAATACTCCATGACTTATTTGTTGGTTTGGTTTGTTGGTAAGGGTAAGTTTGTTGATTATAGTAACAAGCAAGATAGGGTAACAGTACAAACATCTTGTGAGTTAATGTGCCAAGTTTCACTCAAGGAAAGGAAAGTAATGGTTTAGTAACCACAGTTGGAAGCTTAGACAGGCCAGTGTTTATTAACATCCTGCATCCTGGGTTCAACCCAGAGACCACAAAATACTGCAGGAAGAGCTAAAATCTCCGGATTCAAGACCTGATTTTGCCCCCTCACTTTCTTCTCATGCCGGGCATTGAAATATCTGAAACAAAATATTCTCTTCAATAAAATCGAATTAGGCCAACTTCCTTGACTACCTATGTGCATAAATAAACTCTTATGTGCTTTATCAACTCTATAGCCTTGGGTAATTTATTTTCCCTCTCATTCTCATATAAAATAGACATACCCCCAGATAAGTTCTTAAGATCTTATTGGGTTTAAATAAAGTTTAATTTTTTGTTACCTAGAAGTAATTTAAGAAGTATAAGTTGCTCGGTATACTATTATCAAGTGCCTACGAGTCTTTCATCATCTAGTTGAGCGTCCTAAAGACATGAATCAGTAAAGCAGGGCAAAACAGCTAATAACGCAGCAGGAAGCTGGGCTCCCCACCAATAGGCTCCAGAGTGTGTGTATGCTGTCCCTTGCAGGTATACATTTCAGGATCAGACCATTTTTTGCAGTTTACCTCTCTTCCTACATCAATGAGGGTCCTAGCTGCCAGTTTTTCACCACCCTCATCACTGGGCAACCACAACCTTCCTGTGATCCAGCTGGCATTCTGATCTAGGCAACATGCAGGAGACGATTAAGGTCACTCATTCCATAATTAGTGTCATGAAATCACAGCTCAGCATCCAAAAAAGAATGAAAACTAGGATTTTTTTTTCCTGAAGAAAGACTAAGGAGCAATATGTTGTCTAAAAATAAAGACTAGTCTTGGATTTAAAGAGGCAGCTCCAGTCCTGAATTATGAAGTAATTTGACAAGCTTCGTGTGTCCCAAACCCCAAAGCATATGTCTAATGCTCCAAAGCAGCGCATTCCCCTTCCAAGTGATCTGATCCATTTTCTAGTTTGTGTTCCACGGGATTAAGAAGAGACCTTCAGAAAACATAATTCTTGTATGTAGGTAAGTGTTGATTGAATGAATTACTTAAACTATTGTTTTATTTTTTCAAAATCAACGTTCAGGAGGGAAATGTCTGCAAATGTAGTATGTGTTGAAGGTTTTCTGATTCTTAGTTTTATGCTTATACTGACAGCAATAACACTCAACCCTTGACAACTGGAGTGCCACTTATTCATCTAACATAGCTGCAGAAAAAAAGATACAATAATGCTGTCTAAATGGACTTGCACGGACATGTTGAAATCATGTTAATGAGGTTTCCAAATGAAAAGATTACAACTGACTCTTACAGACTTTATAAATGAGGTGATTGTTGTTTTTTTTTTTTATTTTAGGTTCAGCTATATAAAATAAGTAGCCAGTAGCAATAAGGGACTTAACACTATTTTTCAGTAACAAAATAACAGATTGCTTTCCTTTCCATTCCAGATGTATCATATTTTCAACATAAATCCCCCTCCATGCAAAGATTTTACAGTGATGACTCTAAGATATTGACAAGCCCTGTTAAATTTAAGCCCTGGCAATATGATGGAAATAAAGTCTTCTTAATTCCCTTTCTAATCACCTAGCCCAGGAGAAAGAGGGTTACAGGATTAAAGCCATTGCTGTCACATAAGATTAATATACCCACATGTAAATTAGACTCAGAACATAAATCTATCATATGCTCAAGGCTGTACCAAAGAAAAATCTTCCCAGTGGCCAGATAACTGGACATTACACAAAATAGGTTACAGAGAACAGACACAAAAGCAAGTTATTGTGACAGATCTTGATGGAAGAATAAGACTGTAGAAAAGTCATTTAAAAAAGTCACGTCTGTGATATACTTGGAAATATGTTGACTATTAGACTGTGATTAATTTTCAGAGCCATAGAAGAAATAAGAAAGATTTACTTAATTCACTCACCCAATAAATATTTATGGTGTCTCTGTTATATGTGGGCACTGTTCCAGGTCTAAAGGAATCAGCATTAAGCCAAACAGAAAAACCCTCCACCTTCATGGAGCTTATATTCTTACAGAGACACACATAATAAATAAATAAATAAATAAATAAATAAATAAATAAATAAATAAATAAATAAATAAATAAGGAATTCTTCTAGCCAAGATGACATAATAAGAAATCAATTTAATCTCCCATCTGAAACAATCATAAAATAGAAAAATACATGAAACAACAGCTTTTAAGACATTGAACATCTGGCAATAAAGGACAGTGATCCCTGAAATTAACTGATTTTTTTTCTCATTGATTTTTTTCCCTCTAGTGGTTTGAATATATGCATTTAATTTTTCAGTTGTTATCCTTCATTCATTCAGCAAATATTTAATGGGAATCTACTATGTGCTTGACAAGCTTCCAGGTACTAGTGATATAGCAATTGGGGTAGAGAGGTACACAGATAATAAATCAGCAAATACATGTATAGTAAGTCAGATGATAGTAGGTGTTATAATCAATAGAGTAGGGGATTGGTTGTCTGTGAGAAGAACACTTCTATTTTAAAAGAAATTATCAGACAGAGCTTTGCTTAGAAAGCAGCATGTGAGCAAAGGTCTATTTGGTATACCAAGAAGAAAGCTAAGCAGGTATCTGAGAGAAAGCTGCATGACCAAGGGAAGTCAGGAAAAATGGTATATGCAAGCCACGAACTTTGAGAAATTTCTTCATGATATAGGGTGTACAGTTCAATGCAGAAGGCAGCCAACCTAATTGACTCACAGCTCCCCAAATATGGAAAAGAGGATGTTGGAGAAATAAATGGAGGCATCTCAGAAGAACTGTATATAAAATCCCTAGTTTGGCAAGGTAAAGGCAAGCAGTGGGGCAGGTAGCCAAAACAAACAAATTCCGTGCAACAGGGATTCCTTTAAGGCTAAAACAAATCACCAAACTGTGTGGTGTGGCTTCCTTCCAGAGCAGATGTCCCCCACAGGCAAACAATACAAAACAAAGTCAGAGAGGGAAAAAGTCTACCCTAATGTGATTTTCTTCCAGAACAGGTGGCCAAAGACAGAAATCTAATATTCTAACTCCACTGAAATAAGCAACAGAAGAAAATAACATTAAAAATATGAGGAAGTTCTTATCCAGGGTAATGGTTGAGTACTTTGTTGCAGACCATGCCTCCCCACCCTTCCAAGAATGTCTAGAAAAGCTGTTCAGAATAATGCTGCACATATGAAAAAAATCGATTGGAAGCCACCAAAAAGCAACTAAGTTGGACAGGGCTTAGGGTCATGGAGAGAAGGGATGCTCACTGGAGAGAACTAACATGCACCAATTTCTCCTGTGGTAATTTCTAGTAGCTAGGCTGATAATTTGATCAGAAAATGGCAGCTAAAGGACTGAGGGGCTGAGCAGTACTACTGGAAATTTCTTGAAGCTGGGAAGACAAAATATGCGTTTCAGGATATACAAAGGTGGAAGGGCTCTGGTAAATACCCCAGGCACCCCACTAGGACATTTGGAAGAACTACACTGTAGGAGTAAGGATTACCTGAGAGTGGACCAACTCAAACAAAAGTCTGAAAACCAGTTTCCAACCAGCTTAATGCTAGTCCGGATTAAAGTCATCTTTTCTATTCTAGCTGCCAACTGGAAAGAAATTTCTCTTTTAATGAAGATAATTTCAACCAGAGTCTCAGAATATCTCTACACTTTTTCAACTACTATAACTGGCATTCAAAGAAAAATTGCCATGAGTCACAGCAAAATCAACAAAAGCCAAGAGAAAAAACAGAAAATAGAAATAGTTCCATAGATATTATAATACCAGATACTGGGGGGGAGGGTATGGCTTAAGGGGTAGAGCACATGATTAGCATGCACAAGGTCTTGGGTTCAATCCCCAGTACCTCCTCTAAAAATAAATAAGTAAACCTAAAACAAACAAACAAACAAACAAAAAACCAGATACTGGCTTACAAAACATGAACTTTAAAATAACTGTGATTAATATGTTCAACAAATAAATTGTAAAATGCAGAATTTCACCAGGAATCAAATTTATATAAAAAAGAATTATGTGGAAATTCCAGAGATGAAAAATGTAACAACTGAATCTAACAGCTCAATAGATGGATTAAGCAGCAGATTAGACACAGTAGAAAAAAGAAGATTCAAGGATTAGTGTACCAAAAGATAGGCCAATAAAAAATATCCAGACTGAAGGGCACAGAAGGAAAACCAAAGGTGGAACACACACACAAATAAGTTAAATAGTATTACAAGACAGGATTTATTAAGCTTTCTCTTTTGAGGCTTTGTGGGACATATGGCCTCTGTCACAACTACTCAATTCTTCAATTGTAGCACAAAAGCAGCATAAACAACACAAAAAGGAATGGGTGTGGCTGTGTTCCAACAACCTTCATTTGCAAAAATGGTGGTGAGTAGAAATGCGCCCTGGAACTATACTTGGGTGACCCCGATAGAGGACACAGTGGAAAAGCTTAACATACATCTAATTGGAGTCCCAGAAGCTGAGGATAGAGATGATGGGAAAGAAGCTATTTCTGGAGAAATACAAAGAATTTTCCAAAATCTGTAAAAGACATCATGTCACAGATTCAGGAATCCCTGTTGCTGGCTCATCACATAAAAACTAATCAATTGCAGACAAAGAAACATCTTAAAAGCAGCCACTTAAATGTGTCTTAGAAAGACACATTATTTTGAAAGGTGCAATGATAATGCTGGCGGTCATCTTCTCAACAGAAACAGTGGAAGCCAGAACCCAATGAACAGGGTCTTTAATGTGCTAAAAGAAAGTTAACTCAGGGTCTAGAATTCTAGAGTTAGCAAAAATACCCTTCAAAAGGAAAGATAAAATAGTGCCATTGTCATACAAAAAAAAAAAAAAAAAGAAAAAGAAAAAGAAAGAAAGAAACCCTAAAGCTAAGAGAAATCATCACCAGGCAATCAACAGCATAATAAATAAATAATAAAGAGAATTCTCCAGGCAGAAGAAAATAATCCCAAAGGGGAAAGTAAAAAAATCTACAAAGAACAGGATTAATAAAAGGATTAATCCATGTGTAAATCTAAATGAATATTTATAGTATAAAGCAACGATGATGTTTTATTGTGGAGATTATAATTTATGTAGAAATCAAATGAAGTCCATGGAAATAAAATATTGTGGAGATTATAATTTATGTAGAAATAAAATGAAGTCCATGGAAACAATAATACAAAAGGTGGAAAGAATAAAAGGAGTTCAAGTTTTTCTTTGTTTTGTCCAGAAAATGATTAAACTTTTAAAATATTTGAGTCTAAGAAGTCAAGGATCCATGCAGTAAACCCTAGTACAATGAACAGAAAACATATAAAAGGAAACATAATTAAAAAGGTAATAGAAGGGGGAAATGGCATGACTGAAAACAGGACAATGGAAGTCCAAAGGGGTGAATCAGCCTATAGAATCAGAGGATTAAATTAACTAAGGACAGGAACAAACTGAGGGAGACACCAGAAAGAAGAGAAAAAAAATGGGTAAAGACCTGAAGGAGCCCCTGAAAGAGTGGGACCAGGCTGAAATAGGTGCTCGTGGAGAGAGATCAGGATGAAAATGGTGGCAGAGTTGGGGCAACAGAGAGGGAAGAAAACAAGGTAGCAGGAGGTCGGCAAGGGAAGACGCTGTGAGGCCTCTGTGCGAAAAGGAGAATCACTGAAGTGTTAGAAAGGTAGGTAAGAGATATATTTGGGAGGCTTTACCATGCAAAGCTCTCTTCTGCATCATAAAACACAGATAATGAACATATCACCTTTAGACTGGTTAATATTTAAAGAGGAAAATATAATTTTAGTAGCAATATAACTCATTCACAAGAAAAATTCTAGTTGTCCAACCCTGCTTTAAGCATCTTTAAGTTTTGATATGCACCACAAACTTCCTATCATGGCATGAAAATAGGCAGAAGACCATTGGGAAAAAAAAATGATGATGATACAGGCCAGCTAGGGAAGAGTACTAATAATTGAAAGCAAACTTCATTGTAAAAAAAGTGATGTATTTTGCTACTTTTCTGATGTGACTCAGGGGAATTAACACAATGAATTCCTATGATGCCGTACTTTTTTCATATTATATTACCTTAGTTACTGAAAGTGTGAGAGGATTCAGTGAAATAGAATTTGGGGGTCAAGCTTCAAGCTCATTTAAATTTCAATGTCTACAGTAAGAATTTTTGGTGTTTAAATTTATCATCACATCATCAAACAATGGAAATTCTGAATTAGGTATGACTAGTGATGATGTCTGTATGATTAAAGAAGCATTAAAATATATTAAATGCTGGCCCAATAAAGTGGAAATTTTGCTTTTCTAATAAAACATTTGGATTGAGAAACATTGAAGGCTTCTTGTCAAAATGGATCTATAGATTCAGACTTTGGTTGAATTTTCTTTGTTGTTGTCATAGTGATGATGGATATAAAATAGGAATTCCAGACTCACAACATTGCCAATGTCCAGAATAGAACAAAACCTAAAATGATGAGCAGAACAGAAGGCAGAGAAGCCAATTTGGCTCCTCATGCAGGAGTAGGCAGTTGGGGCCAGGCATTTGGTTCCTCTAGGATAAAAAAAATCAAAGGTGTTCTTCATGGGTGGGAGATTAAAGAGCTAGAAAACCAGAGCCAAAGTCTGCTTGAAGCCAGGACCACAAGTGTCACTGGAAATAATTTGCTGTGGTTTCAGAAAGATGCTGACAAGGAAACACAAAAAGCATAAATTCAAGAACTGAACCGATAACAGAATGGCCATAATCCCATTATCCATGATGGTGGAGAATCCCAGATGCACTTGTAGGACCTGACTCTGGACCAGCAGCAGGGAGGCTGGAGGGAGACAACTACAAAACTCCAAGCCAGAGCATTGTTAACAGTGAGAAAGGATGCGCAAATACAGAAAATAAAAAGCAAATACACAGAAAATTTTCTACTCAAAATAAGACTCGAAAACCAATATTCCAAAATATCTAATGCTAAGAAATTTTACAAAATCAACATGCAGCTCATGAATTTACTTCAAATGAAATTACTTTTATGAATCAGTCTGGAAAAATACTTTAAAATCCATGTATATTAGATATTTAAAGAGAAAATAAAAATATAACTGCCTTTAAAGTAGAGCTAAAATTTTTAGGAAAAAGCAAACATCACAAGAACAAGCAGACGTGAAAAATCAGAAGTAAAAAATAAAGTCATTCAACTTTTTTAAATGTAACAGATAAGATACAGTCTAGATCAGTGCTTCTCAAACTATTTTTGGTAAAGAATCATTTCTTTTCAATCTGATACTTTTATAAAGTAAAATAAAAATAAATTATTAATAGTAAGTTAAATGGAAAAAGATCCAAAGACATGCCAAAAACAAGCAAAATTTTATGACAGTCAATAGCCATAAAATTACATTTTAATAAATATAACCAGAATGAACACAATATAAGAAAAATAATTTCCAAAATTATATATCTACCTTGAAAGTTTGCATATAAGCAATTAAAATACAGAATCATTATTACATTAGTAACTTTTTAAAATTCTGCAAATAGTTATTAGTGAAACGATTTCTCTTTCTTAAAACACTTTGAATGAAATCAATAAATATTTAAAGTTTCGTTGTGACAAATGGGCTTGCTTCTTGTCTACTAACTTTAGTTTAAAATAGATTGGCAAAAATACTCTTCGCAGGGCATAATTTACTTATAAAATGTTTCATATGTTTTGCTTTCATAACATTAGTAGTAGAGAAATCAAATTCACAAAAGATCTCAGGATTTTTTTTAGCTTTTATCCAGAATGAAGCAAATGATACTGAATTTTCAAATGTCATCTTCCATTCTTCATTACCACCCAGATCCAACAATTCACACCATAAAACTATAATTTCGTTTAAATAACTTTCTGATTAAAAAATGGACTCTGAAGCCATGTTTTTTTTTCTGTCCATGGATTTCTTTTAATAAAAAATAAAAAGAAAATCAAAATAATCTACCACATAACCCCAGTCTAACCCGAGGAAACATTAGATGAACTCAAATTGGGGGACTTTCTACAAATTACCAGCTCTATGTAATATTTCTCAAAATTATTAAAATTATAATAAATAAATAATTAAAGCAAGGCAAGACTGAGAAACTGTCACCAACTGGATGGGACTAAAGAGACATGAAAACCAGATGCAGGATGGTGTCCCAGACTGCATCCTGGAAAAGAGAAAAGCACACTGGTAGAAAAACTGACAAACTCTGAATAAAGTCTGGAATTTAAGTTTAGAAAATATAGGAAGTATATCTAATCTATAGATGCTTGGGGATAACTTTTTGCTGGTGTGCATAGCTAGACAGTTTAATTTATTTCTGTGATAAATGATACTAACTTACTGAACTTGCCATAGTAGTCTGTAGAACCTTACTTTTCCCTTCCATCTTATCTACCACTGAAAAATAGGTATATTCCCTCCTTTATACGGAAGTATTGAGATCGTGAAAAGCACTGAACTATGCAACAATTAAGCAAGACTGACCGTCCAATTCACAGGTTTACAAAATTGAGACCAAACAGATTTCTAATCTTTTGGAAACACTAACAGTTTATGCCCTCATTCTAACAGAACTTTTGCCCTGGAAAACTATTGGCATTAACATGCGCAATGTTGTTTATGACTGGCTGTCATATTATCACATAATAGAGAGAATACTTTTGATTGACACATTAGCCTTTACCTAATTCATAATTCTGTGCCACTAAGCACGATTCCACTGATGTTTCCTCCCAATAATCTTTGAACCTAGCATACAACATCAACAATTTATAATAGTTCTTTTCAAAAGCACATATGATTGGAAACTTAAATACACAAGTCTAAATAACTTGTTTGATAAAGGTCAAATCATACTCTTAGTGAAAAAAGCATTTAAAATTGAAATTAAAAGGATGACCTATAAACTCGTTAATTATATTAAAAGCAATCCTAACAGAACTGGTGTAGCTTTGAGTATTTTTTTTAATTAAGAAAGATTTTTTTAAATGTTTTCAGCATTTAAGTCAAACAGCAAAACAACAATAGAGATAACATAAAGAGCAAAACAAAATAAATAATTAGGATAAGAGTAAAAATAAATAAATAAACAATTGATTCAATAAAGTTGGTAGTTATAAGAAAGCAAATTACCCAACATAAATAAATACTTACAGATACTAATCGAGGGAAAAGATGATTTAAATAAAACGTAGGAATGAAAGGAGGACGTGACCACAGCTTCATTAAATATTTTTTTTAATTTTAAAAGATTAAACAGCTGCTTATGAAAAATTGGAAACTTCAATGAATGACCAGTGAATCAACTGAACTGATAATTAAAAATCTTACCCTCAAATGACCTCACTCACCTCCAAAATCTCCAGGCTCCCACCGTTTCTATAGAGGATTTCTTTTGCCAAGCTCACAAAGAAAAACAGTAGTTCCTATCACAACAAATTGTTTCAAATAATGTTAAAAATGGGTGAAACACCTTATTTTATGGGACTAGAATAACTCAAAACTAAAATCAGACAGACATAGTATAAGATAAGAAATTTATAGGCCAATCTCACTTTTGAATATATGCAAATACGCTACATAAAACTCTAATATAAAATGTATACAAAGAAAGATGAATCACAGACAACTGCATCTGAACCCAGGAACAAAGGATCATGCAACATCAGAAAATCTGCTAACACAGAACACAGCATTAAGATGGTAAAAGAAAAAAATACACTTCAGAAGAGGTTGATAAGCATACAATGCTACTCAGTATTCACTCATTGAAAAAGCTGAACAAGCTGGGACTAGAAACTACCCTGGGCAGGTAAAAATTACCTATGAAAAACTTAAATCCGAAGTAAAATTTAATGATGAAATTTTAAAAGCATTCCTTTAAAAATGAGAAACCAACCAATGCTTCCATTCAACATTATACTGAAATTTTAGCGATTGCAATGAGACAATATAAAGAAATTAAAAGCATAAGAATTGAAAGGTGAAATTACGCTGAAAAAAAGGTTTTACCTTGAAGATGATGATTGTTTACATAGGAAAAAATAAAAATCTATAAACGAGTAATTAGAACTAATAAAGCTCAATATTGTTATCAGAGGCAGGATGAACACAAAAAATGAAAAGTATTCCTATATATCAGTAATAAATCTTTAGAAACAGCAAAAGAGATAAAAACCCATTTAAAATAGCTACAAAAATCTTAAGGTAATTAGGAATTGATTTAACATAAAACGTGAAAATTCATGGAAAAATTGTAAAACTTTATAAAGGCCATAAAATAGCCTATAAATTAAGTTTAATTATGTATCTTATATATTTTATAGCAAGATGATATCATAAAGATATTGTTTCCTCCTAAATTATTTGTTCAATGCAATTTCAGTAAAAATACAGAGTTTTTCTTGGAACGTGGTATACAAACCTCAAAACTGAAATAGAAAAGGGATAAACACAGGTACTCAGTTCTGAAGAACTGCCAGGTACAGAGTCTTTAAATATACCATTAAATATTAATTCTTGACATAAAGTTAGAATAATACGCAAATGGAACAGAATAATGTGGTGGACGAGAAGATGCCCTATGAGGTCTGCCTTCTGGAAAGGTCTCGTCTGAGTTACTGCTAAGCTGTGTGCAGGCAGCTTCTGGTGTCAGTTCCTTCTGGGTTTGGCTCAGTAGAGGGCTGCGTTCCCCATCACACACCCTTCCCATCTCATCTGCGGGCCCAATGAGGAGGATTCAGTGCAGGGCTCTGAGGGCTCAGGGGGCGGAAGAGGCCACTGGAGGCAAGAAGCCCGTGTCCCTGCATGACTAGGACCCACATTGACCCATAACATAAGCTGAAAGTAAACCCCCATCTATTTTGTTAAGAGAATACGATTGCATGGTTTGCCTGAATAACAGCTAGCATTATTTGCCCTAACTAATACAATTGTAAAACTAACAGAAGACACCGCTTCAGTTTTTTTAAATAAAGTCAACCGAAAAAAATTCACAAGAAGTGTGATCTTTGCAGGAGGCCTTTCATGATCACCTACTCACCCACACCTGCAGCTTCATCATTTATTGTCTGCATCTTCCCGTTAGAATGCAAGTACCATGAGGGAAGGGGCTCTTCTCTGTTTTTTGTTCACAGTTGCATCCCCAGAATCTATAACAATGCCTACCACCTAGTAGTTTCTTAATAATTATTGTTTGAGTATCTATTGAAATACAGTTTCAATTTAGAAATGTAAAACATCTAATCTCATTTAATAATCAAAACTTCAAATTATTTAAATTGTCTTTTCTCTTTCAACCAGGGTCTTCTGTAGGTAGAAGGCCAGAAGGCAGACAGTCTCTCTCCTCTTCTCCCACCATTACCGAGTCCAAACACATTCTATTCACAGCAGGACAGGCCAGAAAATCATTTGGGAGATGAAGTGTTGGGACAAGGAATAATGACTTTATTCAGAAAGCCAGCAGACAGAGAAGATGGCAGACTAATGTCCTGGAGAACCATCTTCTCCAAGTCAGAAATCAGGCTCCTTTTATACTAAGAAGGGGAGGGGTGGTAGCTGGTTGTTGCAAACTTCTTGGTGTCAGAATCTATTGTTCTTGTAGCTGTCCATGTAGGTCAGGTCATGGTGTCCCCATAAACCTCCAACAAGACAAATGTTATTTTCTATTCTGCAACTTTTATCTTCACATGAATGGGAAAATGTTATACCCTTAAAGGTTAGAGCTTTGAGAATAGGCTATCCTGCATATTTCAGGCTGTAGGAAATATTCTTTTACAAAAGGCAAAGAATCAGAATGACTAAGCACAGGAAATAGCACAGGGTTAGAGCCAAAGGAACAGATCTAATATGGAGTCAGAATTGTTCTTCCCTATTACACCACCTTCTAGTCTTCAGTCCCATTTAGCTAATCAAGTTCCCTTACCCCTTTCAAGTTGGAGCAGAGACTGAGGCACAGGCTGGACATGTGTTGGAGGAGCAGGGTATTTTGGGGTTGACTATTCTATATTAAGATGGCTCCAAGCACTCAGAGACAGGCAGATGCACAAAACTGATGTATGCTTTGTGAATTCTTCTGAGACCCCTAGGAATATTCTCACGTACAGGTGATCCATTTTCCTCTGGGCGAGTGATCATCCCTCACCTCTTCTTGCATTGAGGACTTACTCTAAACAGATGCTCCATCATTCTTTCATGCAGTATTCTTGAAAGAATTAAAAATTATCTATAGGGCAGGTCTAGCTGTCCCCACTTAGCCCACCTCTAAGTCCACAAGAAATAAGCATCCTTTGCCTTAACAAAAAGCAAGAGGGAAGTCCAGTCTTATCCTAGCATTAAACTCTTTTCACTCAGCCATCAAAGCAGCTAACCAGCCATCTCCCGTCCTCTAGATCTCTCACTGCAGTAAGACACCAAGTTCTCTGCATGTCTCCACTGGAGGCCCTTTAACATGATTTGAGAAGGATGCAGAAGCACCTCCTCCTCCACCACAGATACACCCAGAATGAGGTTTAATCAAATGTCAGGGTACCCCGAGGCCCGGTCAAGTTGACACATAAAATTAACCACCACAGGAAGTAAGTCAGACAGAGAGAGACAAATACCATATGATATCACTTATATGTAGAATCTAAAATTTAAAAAAAGATACAAATGAACATATTTAAAAAACAAAATAGTCTCACTGACATAGAAAACAAGCTTATGGTTACCAAAGGGGAAGTGTGTGAGGGATAAATTAAGAGTTGGGATTAGCAGATACAAACTACTGTATATAAAATAGATAAACAACAAGGTCCTACTGTATAGCGCAGGGAACTATATGCAATATCTTGTAATAATATATAATGGAAAAGAATCTGAAAAAGAATAGATTATATATACATATACATATATATATGTATTTGTATGTATAACTGAATCACTTTGCTGTACATCTGAAAACATTGTAAATCAACTATTTTTCAATTAAAAATATTTAAAAATTAACCACCACAGGGAGGGTCTTTTTAAAAAATACAGTCTGCCACAACGCATATATCCAAACTACAAATAAAAGAGAATATAGGTTAAGTGTTAATCCAATCTCTTCTCAGCACGTAAGTGATGATGCACTTTACCAGGAATGTCTGGCCTAGTCCTACCCAAGTTCTCGCTTATCCTACTTCTGTGTGATAACATTGGTCCCCTTCCCTGTGCCCTTGATCTTTGCTTCTTTGTATCAGAACTTCTGTGCCTGCTGATGACACTTCTCAGGGTTCAGACTTTGAGCCTAAAGCCTTCATCAGCTATCTTTCTACAGCTCTTGCAAGCCCTACTCCTCATCTGCATTGCACAAAATCTTTGCAACCCTAGAACTTTAGGGAAGCTTGTTGCCGTTAGCAGGTTCTGAAAACTGCCCTGAGCAGCCTTCCTTTGCCAGCAACTGCAGTTCTTCCTTGTATAATGCTAAGTAAATGGATTTGAAATCACAGTCCTGGCTTCAAACACTGGCTCTGCCACTTACAATTTGCATCGCTTTGGGAAAGAAAATTAATCACCCTGAGCTTCAGTTTTCTCACCTAAAAAAATAGTTAAGCCCTGACAAATTGGTGGTGACTATGTAAGAAGATGATGAACATTAAATATTCAGCACAGTGGTGGACACAAAGCAGAATCTCAAATACTGCTATATTGGTATTTTGGTGGTGGTTGTTGCTTGTGTCTTTGTTGCACCATCTCAGGAAGAGTGTTTATATAGGCCACTTTGACTTTGGCAAGAAGTGAATGGCTTCTAGCCAGGGGACTCACTAAATAAGCCCATAGCAGGCTTTGACTGTGAGACACTCTGGCATGCATAAGATGTGGTAAGCAATCGCCTGGCCTGTGAGACTGGCCAAAAATTTACTCTTTTAACAATTGTTTGTTACATGTTAGGAAGAAGACAAGAGAAAGCACATTAATCAGAACTAGATATGCATCTGCCACACCGTTAGGAACTTTATACTTTACATTAACCCACCTGAGCCTCAGTTTACTTACTCTAAAAAGGGAATAAGAATCGTATAAACTTCCTAGTGTTGCTGCAATAATTAAATGATATAATGGACTATAACTACTCACAGTGCCTGAATAAATAATTACTATAAATCACACTGAGATGTCATTAAAGTAGAAGTATTTTATTTAAAATATATATATGTATAAAATTTGAGGCTTAATATTTGTAATAAGATTTCTTATTATGCTTTGGGAAAATTACAAAGAAGTGAAAGTTCATTTGTCAAGTTTGAGTGAGCTGGAGGAACTAATCAGAAGAGTAAATAAGGGTCACACTGCCCTGAAGGCACAGAGCTTTGACTCAAGCCCAAGTCTGTCTGTGCTCTTATCAATACAGCACTTCCTCCCATATATCCCTATAGGTTAATTATTCATAATTTTAAGTGGTTTTGTATTAGTGGAGACCAGCAGCTCGAAAACTTTTAGTCTTTGGACTCTTTTAAACTCTTAAAAGTTACTGAGCCTCTAGTGTTCAGAGTTTGGTTTCTAATACTATTTTCTAATTAAATAAAGAATCAAGTATCTCTGGAGAAACGTCTGATTCTAGGACTGAGGCAAGAAATATATAAGATGAGCCTGGAGCATCTTGTAATGCCAGAAAGTAAGGGAGTGGAAAGTAAATAAATGGATAAACCCTCATCGATAGAAGTATGTCAGAGGTGCCTAGGAGCCAACTGAAAGGCTGGTCGGTGGCCAAGGTTGGAACAATTTGAGTGATGAAATAATTATAACTCAACATATAAATAAGCATGCATAAGTTGCACTGATATAAACAAACAAACAAACAAACAAATGGAGAAGAGAGAAGTGTACCATGCAGAATTCCAGTTAAGTTACGGAGATACTCTGCCTTCAAGGAGGGGATGCCCACAAATGTAAGCTGCACAGAGAGACGTTCTTTCATAGAGTTCAGCAGGGAAACGTGGGGGAGGGAGTAATTCACACTGGAGAAATCAAGCAAGCACTACTAACTCAACCAGGAGAGTACGGTCAGCATCACAGGTGCTAAATCAGATTGATAGTAAGTACCTTGATATGACGTGATAAAAAACGACACTTTGTCTCTTTGCTATTTGCCCCCAAAACATGTAACTCCAGTCTAGTCACAAGAAAAATATTAGACAAATTCCCACAGAAGAGGATTCTACAAAATACACCAGTAGTACTCTTCAAATTCTCATGGTCACCAAAACCCAGGAAAAACCTGAGAAACTATCACAGTCAAGAGGAGCCTAAAGAGAAATAAAACTAAACAGTATGTGGTATGTTGGGTGGGATCGTAGAACAACAAAAAAATGCAGTATATTAGGTCAAACAAAAACAACAACAAGAACAACAAAAAGAAAATCTGAATAAAATATGGACTGCACATAACAATAATATATCAATACTAGTTTATTAATTGTGTCAAATATACTATACTAATGTAGATGATAATAAGGGAAACTGGTGCAGAGCACATGTGAACTCTCTGTACTATATTCTCAATTTTTATGTAAAGTGTTCTAAAAGATAAAGTTGATTAAAAAAAGATCTGAGGCACACATGGAAGACATTTATTAGAATGAGTTGTTGGCACAAGCCTCTTCATTATTGTATCTCTTGTAAATATATGTGAAATATTTTCTAATAGATATATTTTAAGTAATATTTTTATCAGAAGATCCCAAAAGGAAGATAATTTACTAAAAGTCAGTCAACTGAAAGAAAACAGAACTTTTACATTCACAAATACAAGCAACAAAAATTATTAGAAAATTCTGGGTATTATTTTTAAAATTTTTAAAAATCAATAAAGTTTTATAGTAAGAAAAATTATTGAGAACCCCAAAGAGCTTCTGTGTATGTTAGTTATATCTACCAATAATTACTTTATTATGAATTAAAACCCAACAACACACAAGTGCAAATTTCATTAGCCATCAGAACTACAGTGTCATCATACACTATTTAGTCTCTGGAAAACTACTGTACACTCACCAAAGAAGAAAGTGAAACAAGACAATGAACTTTAAAACCCTGAGATAAGGCCCCATTTTTCATCATATATATTTATTTCATATATTGTTGAATTTGACTTGTTAATATTTTGGGGGTTTGATTTTGGGCATTACCAGAAATGCTGCAGTGATCACTTTTACACATAAATCTACAATATTGATGCTTTTATTTCTCATGAACAGTTTCCCAAAAGTGAGCTGAATGATGAGAACCTTTTGAGTATCAGTAGATTCTGTCAGACTGTTATCCTAAAAGGTTGTAGCAATTCATTCTTTCCTCAGTCTATGAAAGTGTTTTCCCATAATCTTAACAATGCTGAATGTTATCAGTATTTTTATTAGTAATATTTATTATCACATAAATGATATAATTAATAAGTAGTTAAAGGACAGTGTGCAAACGCCTCACGTATAGAACTCTTATACAACTATAAAATCAAAATCAAAATTACAATTTAAATATAAACCAAAACTCCAATGCAATTAAAACATTAATTTAATGTGACAGATAATATTGATATGCTAAAACAAATAGCAGAAGTTGGAATTAATATTAAAGAAATGTAACCTCAGGTCTGTTTCTACATTTAATCTGTTTGCTTGTTTTCACTTCAGTTATACTAAAGTAAAGAATGAATGCCTTTTCACGTTAGCATGCTTTACAAAATGGCATTCATAACTTCAAGATTTTGCTGTGGGTTCATGATAATCAGACTGCACACTTAACTAAAATTCTGCCAGTAAGCCACTTGCAAAGGCAAGTTTAATTGTAATGTCCTTTAATAAACTCTTAATTAAAATTCTCACATGAAGATATGCTTGTCATGTGACTCCACTGAAATCTGCATTGTCTTACTAACTTGTGCTTTCTTGGTTATGTACCTGTATTTTCTTACTTATTTAGCTGTTTATTTTCCCACTCTTTTCCTCCCACCCACAGCTATAATATAAACTCCATGTTTACCACAGTATCCCTTCATCTAGCCCCAGTCCTGGCCAAACAGATACTTGAATTAATCAATGTGCAATTTTAATTACTGATGGAATTAGGTACAGAACGACTGCATTGCTTATTTACCACCACGATTAGAGGTAATGCATAATGTAAGTAGTATGTACACAAACAAGGTTGACATAGTGCTTGTTTTTTTTCCAAAATCGTGATTATGGTACCAACTTTGGCAAATCTCACTTGGCAAATTCAATCTTAGACCAAATGTAAATAGGAAAACTAAAACTGCATAGCAGTGCTTCATTGTAAGATGATTATTTAAATGATTGAGAATTAACTTAAAGTTTTTGTAGACAATGAATGAAAGCAAAAATAAATAAATAAATAAACTCTCGAAGACAATATATTCAAAACTTTCCTGGCGGTCATTCAGCCCCTTTGGGAAATGCTAGTGTACAATGTATATACATATTATCATTTGGTCTTTGTTCGAGAAACATTTTTTTCTCTAGAAAATTTAGATTCCACATTCAGAAGCAGTTGCATTAGGACTGTGAAGAGGGCCCCTGTGGTCAAGTTAATTTAAGAAATTCTAGATGGTACAACTCAGGTGGAGACAAGGGACAATGGTGGTAACCCCAGAGTTCATAGCTGCACATAAAAGGTCAAGGCCAACTCAGCCTCACATGCTCGCTTCTGGCAATCAAAATCTTAAAGGAAGATTTTTAGATATACAAATTAAAAGTCGGTGGCTTCTGTAGAGTATCTTTTTTTTCTTCTATTCATATATGTGGAAATTAAGTTTCTTGACCTATGAAAGGTGGTTGGACTTGATAAACCCTGAAGTTCCACCCTAAATCTACAGAGTTTACACATAACTCCCAGCATATTTACAGACAAACTCTACGAGAACTGCCAGTTGTCCAATCCTAAATTATTTTTGCTACACGTTTCATATTTGAGTGATAACTGTCTCAAAATTATGCACAAGAACCTAAAATACTTATCATGTATTTTATCTAATTATGAAGAGTATATTTCTTATAAGTAGTAGTTTACTTTATATTACTTTCATACTTGAACAATGTAAAGAGGTCTAAACTCCAAATCATTTAAACAAAATTGGTTTTAATTTTCCTATATATTTTGAAAAAGGTAAACATTTTTGCTAACATCTTGAAAATAGTATCTTCTGATTCCTATAAGCTGACTCTTATTTATAAAATAATCTAATACCTCAATTTTTATAGCACTTCAATTAAATATACATTCTATACTTACCATCAAACTAAAGAAAACTCTAAGTTATCAATGCCTATTAGAGAACATGCATTCCAAACTGCTGTTTGACCATGGATACAGAAATACTCAACTCTGGTAATGCCTTTTGTCTTTTAAATGGCTATAGCGAACACTTTTCCATATCAAAAACTAGAATACCTGATCTGAAATGAACATTTTTATTTCTTAAGTTTATAAAGAAGACTCTTGGAGTATACTGAAATTTTGACAATTTTAAGGACTTTTTTTATGTTTTGAGATTATTAAAGTCAGTTACATTCAATTAAAGACCATGACTGGCATTTTTCTCACTGTATCCCAATGTATATATATTGTAGGTTCTCAATCTATTTTAAAAGAATAAATCGATTACTAAATGTTTGAATGGCAGTGACAACAAGAAGGAGAGAGTACTAAGGCTCAGGAACTGCATGGCATCTCTGAAATACAGAGACATAATTTTAATGGATCAGAAAAGCAAAACGGTACCCTATGACTAGCTAACTGTAGACAGAGATGCTCGGCCTGGCTCCATCAGAAATGTCTCAGGAACAGCTGTAGACCTGGATCAGCTGTCATGGCCCATCTTCTGACCCACTGAGCTCTGAGGACAGTGGTAGAATTGATGGTACGAGATGACTGAAGAGAAGTAACATGGGGAGAGAAGGTGGGGGCAAACATAAAGACAACTTTCCTTTTGTCAGGAGAGATTTCACTCTTTATTTCTAGTTAGGATGCCTTTATAAAAAAAAATTCCAGGAGGCATGAAAAAAGGATTATATTCTTCTACTTAAACATTTCTCACTGGCAGTAAGATCTGTTTCTCCCTGCTCAGGGAGGACAACCCATTTGGAAAACATCAACATGCTCCCTTGCCCTCCAGCTTTCACTTGTCTCTGGCCAATGGGGAGCCTAAGGAGATGGGGGAGGAGAGAGGTCGGGGTGCTTTTTCCCTTAGTTCCCTCCATGCAGCGTCTCCTAGAGCCATAAGCATCCCTTCACCAATTAGCCCCACTCTTGTCAAGGTGAGCCCTACCTATGCTCCCTGTCCAGTTCAGGTTGTCCCTTTCTATTCCTAATGCTAGATTGTGATTATTTCTCATTTGACTCTGTAGACAGAAACTTTGTCAAAACTTCCCTCAAATTATCCTATTTCAAATGGGCCTTTGTTTCTTTACTGGTACCAGGTTGATGGAGCAACCCATTGCTTTTTTATTCTGGCTGTAGCCAACTTCTGTTCTACCTGCACAGTTTCATTTCCTCCATCTGTAACTTCGAAGAGAAGATCAAAAAAGTCCTTGTTGCCTGCATCCCAGTGGAAGTCTCACCGTAGGACCTCTCACATCACAGATTCCTTAGAGGACATTGGGATCAGAAAGAGTAGGTTTGAACACTGCCTGGGCTGGGAAACAAAACACTTGCTGAGAAAGCTTATTTTCTCTTCAAAAGTACGTATTTTATCTTTTTTGAATTGAGCCAAAACCTTGGCTTCTATACATTGGTTGTAGACCTAACGTTTTGGAACTGTGAAAAATATGCAGATTGCAGTAGCATATCGTCTTAATGACAGGAAGAAAATTACCATTTGCTGATGGCCTACTAATCACCACTGTTTGCTCTCCATTTACCAGCCAGCCTGGATGTGTTGCTGGGGCAACTCTGGTTAGGTCATGTCTCCTGTGTGTACCCTGACGGTCAGCGGCAGATCACAGACCACGGAGATCACTGTTTCTCTGACTTCAAATCACATGAGCCTTTCCCAAAGCCATACTGTTTCTCTCCCAATATCGGAAAATAATAATCTTGATTTCAACCTCCAGTTTTTCTTCTTTGGGTTTAAAGTGTACAGTTGCTTAACCATTCCCGTGTAACATCATTTTTAATTGCTTTCTTGTTTCGCCACTGTATGCTCTATATAGTCACTTAACAACAACAAAAAAAACCCTCCTCTTTACTTTTTCGTGTTTAGAAGTGAATGCAGCTCACCCAGGACCAATACCCTTCTGTCTTACTCACTACTCTCTGAACACACTGCCTCATAGCACCTGTTCTTTGAAATCCACATTAATTCACATTAATGAAAACTTCCAATTCTTTCCTGTATCTACCGCAACCCATAATTTTTCACTTGGAGTTTGAACCTGAACTCAAAACAGTGTGTTGTTTTTCCTGTTAGCATTCCCTGTAACAGCTCCAACGAGTCTTTCTAGCCTCCTGAGTCATCTCTACATTCTGAGTCTGTGCATTGTTAACGTCACAGAGCTAAGCAGACTTCTTGCCGTCTGAATGCATTGCCAAATTCAGATAAACATCCATATGACCCCAAGAGCCTTGAAGGAAAAACATATTATAGGAATACCTTTCTAAAATCATTATTTAAACCATCTTCCGTTCCCCAAAACATTACACTTAGAGCAGGTACTAAAAAATCTCACCACCTGTCCCTTAAGAATTAACTCCTGCAAAAATCATACGATATCACTTATATGTGGAATCTAAAAAAAATTATACAAATTCTATTTACAAACCAAAAACAGACTCACAGACATAGAAAGCAAACTATGGTTGCCAAAGGGGAAAGGGTAGAGAGGGATAAATTCGGGGTTGGGGATTAACAGGCACACATTACTATATATAAAATAGATAAACAACAAGTACCTACTGTATAGCATAAGGAACTATATTCTATTTCTTGTAAAAACCTATAATGGAAATGAATCTGAAAAGAAAAAATTAATATATATGTTTATGTATAACTGAATCACTTTGCTGTACACCTGAAACTAACATTCTAAATCAACTATACTTCAATTGAAAAATTAAAAAACAGACAAACAAACAAAAAGAATTCATTCCTGGCCCACAGACCTCTCTGATTCACTCCTTGCAGCTCCCCACGTCTGACCACAAAGTTCTCCACTCACTGACACTCCTTCAAAGCCCACTGCCTGCTGTGTGACCTGGGCTTCATCCCACTCTAACTGCTTTTCTCACTGTGGCAATTCCCTGGAAATCTGAGGAATTGATCCCTTTTCTTTTTCTCTAGCATCATCCTCAATACTGCTGGGTTCCTGTCCAGCCCTTCTCATGCATAAACTTGACAAGCAGAGTCTTTTATCACTTTATCCAAATCGGAGTGAAAAATCTTTGTCTAGTCATTTACACCCTATATTACTCCAAAAAAACCTTAAAAAGGAGTTTAACCTTACAATAATATCTATCCATGGGTAATAAGCATATAAAGTAAAGGCTGTACAAAGAAAAGGAAGCAATTAGAGCCAATGTAATTACAGTCTGTGACTGTTACACTTGGTGCTCAGCATTCTGGCAGCAAAAGCAAGTAAGAGAAAGATTCTAAATACTGTAATTTCCAAGTATCCGACAAAAGAAAACATACCAATTCTTTCAGAGAAGTAAACATTTTCCTCACTCGGTGAAGCTTAATAAAAGTATTCTTTGTGACAGCCAAATGAGTATTAAGCTCCTTAAAAATGGGGACTATTTTTAGTGCCCTCCTCTCTACCCATCATGACTTCTACAGAATGAAAAAAGAAAGCATTCTGGTGGTCACGTGTGTTGTTTGACAAGAATGTTAGGCAAGTGACTCTTTCCCATGTGTGGAATAAGCCCGGGGAGAAACGGTGACAGTTCGTGGGTACAGTCATTGTGAAAGAAGTAAACACACTGACTAGGTCTGTGAGATACTCCGAAGAGGCCAATCTGGTAGGGGTAAAACATCAATCAGCTACAGAGATGGGGAAAGCAAAAGAGTTAAAGGAAAAGCCACAAAGATGGAAGGTGTACAGACGGAAAATGAGTGCCGTCAGGTTTGGAAAAGAGCAGAAGTTCTCCAGGGCAGAAGCACGTTAGGCGGCAATGCATGAAATCTGATGCCCAGGCAGCAGCCGTTCGTTTGCTGGTAGCTCCGGTTTAAAGAGTTAATTTGACCCGGTTACCATGGTGTTCGACTTTTCCATCTTCCCACACCGAGCTGAAATTCTTTTCTTTCTGAAAGCTATGATGTTAGACTAAACAGCACATCCTTGTGGGGTACTCACTGGATTTTAATGAGCATCTGGGCAGACCCTGGGAGAGAGCGGTGTTCTCACAGCGCGAGGGCAGGCTCGATGCTTTCAGCTGTTGGCACCGTGCACAGTAGACAGTGTTCTCAGGAGAAAAAGTGTTAGTAAACCTTTATTTGTGTGTGTGTGTGGCTGAAGAGAATTGGCTGCAAAAGAGAAGTCCAATTCTCTTGTTTCTGAAAGCAGTAAAAAGGTTTCCAAATGACTTTCTAAATGCATTTGGTAAGTTGCCCTCAAAGACGACTGTTTGAACATCTCAAAATATAGGCTTAAAAATCCCTCTACGGTCTATCATTACAAATAATCTGCTTAATCTTTGCAAAGATGAGTTTGTTCACAAATTTCACCACTGCCCCTACTAGGAATAAGATGGTACCTTGAGAAACTGTGGAAGAAGAGGATGAAGAAGGGGGGAGTTTCAATGAGAGCTGATGTAAGTAATCCTACCTGATGTAAGAGCTAGCCAGAAAAATTCTTTTGACTACTCCACACAGAACCATGGAGGTACTGATGGTGGCATTTGTGGTGCTTTCTCAAGAAAAGAAGAATCAAATACAGCTAGAGGTAACTACAGGTATGGCCTAGCTCATTCTGCAACTAAGTATATTCTACTCCCTTCCCCCAGAAATCCTTTCCTTTCTTATCCTAGTCCTTGTTTTACGCATTTCTTACTCATCCCTCAAACTCCAGCTCGTTTTGTACTCCCTCAGTAAAGCATCACCTATGCATCTTAGGCAAAATTGGTTTGTGCCATCCTTGCACTAAGACCTCTGCACTCCCCAAACATTTGTATTGTACCTTGATTAAAGGCCTTACATCTTCTTCTCTTCCACTTAATCATCCCCCATAAGATTGTGAAATCTTTTAGAACAAGGACCAGTTCACTTTTTATCCCATTCCTACTGCAGTGCCTCATATGGCTGGATGAATGAATGAAGAAAAACAAGGCAGAACAGAGAAGGGCAAGGCAAATAAAGCTGAAGAAATTGGACAAATTGGGAAGGATGAACAAATAGCATAGGCTCAAAGTATGTCAGCCTGGAGAACCAGACCAAGTCAAGAAAAGAGAGAAAGAAGAACTAAGAGTATGAAGACATATGTTAAAGGACAGTCAGTCTATATCATAAACAAGAAGAACATGGAGAACAAAGGGACATAAAGAGAGGCACTGAGCTAGGGTAAAGCAGAGTCTAAACTGTCAGAAGAACTTGTCTCTTTATAGGGAGCCACACTGGTGCCCTACATGATAGATGATGGACTCAGGCCCTAAACTATTGCTTCTCCAGGAACCAGACTGATGGAGACCATCACAGAAGTGCATTTGTTGCAGTTAGAGCAGTTAAACCTGGCATTTAAAGGAAAATGAGACCTAGAACAGCAGTTATTTCCAGGGACAAAAGGAGATGTACATCAGTCTTTATTCCATGCCTACATTGCTTTAACTTGGGGATAGGCCAAAGAGAGAGCTGCTTAGTCCATAAGCACCGGCCTGCCACAGGGAAGTTGCCCCAGCTCTGCTAATGTGCTCTGTACATGTGGTCCATCAGCCAAACTCTGCTCCACATGGGGACTCCTCTAAAGCTTGGGAGCAAATCGTATTATCTCACTTGTATCTTGATTTTCTAACAGATTGTAATTTCCTCAGGGAAAGAGATTAGGGGTGTGCTTCTGGAATCAATCCTGGTAGAAAACTGATAGTTGTTCCTCAACAGTTGATTGGTCCAACATTATGTTAGTTTTGTTAATGGTGTAACTTGATCATAAAAGTTAGCATTTGACATCTAGATTGCAGCCCTCTGAGACCTCTTTTCCTCATTGCTTACTCTCTGTCCCTAATTATGCCATACTTTAATTGGGGGAGGGCAGATCATAAAATTTTATGCCTACATGTTTATCATCCATTTTTTCCAAGCTCTCTATCCTTCTGTTAATTCTATAAAGCCTCGTTCTTTTTCCTCAGAGACTCCTTTCTTACCAGCTCCATCTTTCTCCAGTCTTGAGCACTAGCCCTCTAGGCTCATTAGCCATTCATGATGGTTCTTTTCATCTCTTATTACTTTCTGAGGTAGAAATTGTTTCCTGGGTCATTCTTTTTCTTAATTGACACCATTATTTGTTAATGTGCATCCTCAGACTTCCTAAGAAAGGGTATCTAGCATATTAATTTTCTTCATTAGATAATGGCTATTCTCAGCCATCACAGTGGAACAGTATTCCAGTTAAGTTTAGGATTCGAGATGGGAAGGAATTTGTCTTCAGTCTTTGAAGGCATCATTCCTCTATTTTCTGTCACCGTAATTGAAATGAAAGGCCTTAGACAAGTGTGACCTTGGTAGCTTAATTGCTTTTTCCTCCTTAAAATTTTAAAAATATCTTATTTTTATACTGAGGTTCTAAAATTTCATACTGATGTGTCTAGATACGAGTCTTTTAGGTTTACTATGCTCAGCAGTACACGGGCCCTTTTAACATTTATGATGCATCTCCTTTCACTCTGAAAACTGTCTTTGCATTTTTTTTAATAGTTTCCTCTCTCTGTGTTCTTCACTCTATTTTTATTTTACTCCAACTATTCAGATATTGGATCCTAGGCTGAGATTTAGTGTATTTTATATTTTCTTTTACTTTTGTAATACATTCTAGTCAATTTCCCAAGTGTTATCTTCTATTTTTTTTTTAAATTTTGGCAAGCACATTTTTAAATTGCCAAGAGCTCATCTGGTTTTCTAAAAGTCTTTTTTCGTAGTATGTTGTTCTTTTTTGTGGATATAAAATCATCTTAAATCTCTCTGATTCTACTAATTAGGGTATATGGGATTTTTTTATTTTTGTCTTTAAGTTCTCCTTTTCTTGAATTTTTATTACTACTGGGACTCACTTTTTTTTCGGCTTGTTTAGCTTCATGTTTCTCTTCTCTACAGCACAATTCCCTTGAAGGTTAAAGGAAACCTAGGAATATATATATTTATATACATATATATGCATATACATAATTATATAATATACACATATACATAATTACATAATATATATTTAAAAATGACAAAATATGAAGAATGACCAGGAGTTCTTTGGGTACTGGAAGAATTTGTTAATGGGGCAGACTTTGCTTTAGGATGAAGTGTCAGGGGGCTACTTTTGACACTGTGGGGATCCAGATTGCTAGAATAAAAGGGACTTACCCTGGGATACATCAAGCTAGCTCCCCTCTTTCTCTTCTTTAATTTTGACCTGGGCTAAATTCAATGGTAGGCAATTCTTGTGAGGAAAGGGTTTAGTGTGGTTGTCTGTTCTGTATGCAGATCTTTAATAAGCAATGAGACTGAGCACAGGCAACCAGAAAGATAAAGAAAGGACAGAGGGAAAATGGTGTCCAGGAAGCCAAGGGAAAGATGAGTTTCAAAAAAGAGAAAGTACTCGACCCTACTGTAAATCAACCAAGTAAGTTGCTCCATGACGCTGCCTCCTGGCCAGTACTGATGGTTCTATGGGTAGCATTTGACCAAAACTGGGCCAATGAGTAGTCCCTTTCCCTCTTTTTTACTTTGTTTCCTTGTTATTTGGTTTAGATTGAGGAAAAAGAGCTAGTGCAAGGTCTCTCTACTGGCTTTGGCCATAAGAGAAAATATTTAGATGCCGTCATTGCCCGTGTTTCCATCATGACACTAAAGCTGGTCTGCAGTGAGAGAAAAGCAGAAAGCCAAAGAGCAAAGATCAATGGAGATGAGTGATGCCATTCAGGTGTTGTCTGAGATGCTCATTGGACTTTACCTTCTCCCCATGCTGCCATGCTTTTAACCTTGGGTTCTGTGATGTACCCAAGCTGTCTCATAATATATTTCCCTTTGCTTAATCAAGCTTGGGCTGTATTCGTGTCATTTGCAAGTGAAGAGCCCTGATTAAACAACAGTATTTCAGCTCTCATTTGTCTCAACTTTAAAATTTATTAATACACTACCAAAATTTTTTTAAATGCCAAAATAAAGAAGGAAAAAAGGTGGCAAAGGAAATATATATGACTTTTCTCTAAAATGTGGACCAGGAAATTGTAAGAGCAAATTTTCAGGGAGGCACCACCCCTTCCAAGATGATAGAAACATTATAAATAAGTTATAGGTAAGTACATTTTAGGGCTCCATATTTGGTATAATTCTAGATTCATAAAAACCTGATTTTTCAGCTTGCAATATTATATAAGGCATAATGTGCTGAAAGTGGACAGAATTTTGCTAGGAAAAAAAATAGAGGTCTATTCATTAAGTCTTGAGAAACTCATAAATGGTAGTTCTCCATGTTGACCACTTGTTTTTTAAAAATGTGATTCATTGCCTTTTTCAAAAAACTGTGTTTGTAAGGTACTTACAAGAGTAGACAATGGCATTCTTTCGTTGCTGTGGCAACAGCAGACAGAGTAAAGCAGGAAAGTTAAATACTCAAGCTTCATCAGGAGCCAACAAGAATGGAGGGGGGTGGGTTTCATTTATATTCTAATGCACATATCGGCTAAGTGATGATTTCTGCTAACATTCTGGCTCCTTCAGGCTATCTATTTATGGACTTTCTCAGTTACTCTAAGAAAAAACCCAGAAGGCAACCCTAAGGCTTGATTACTTACTAGCTAGACCCAGATTAGATCTATATTTATGTCCCACTCTCTATATTCTTATTTCTTTATATATTCATACAGATAAGAACACAGTACCTATATATTGATAACCCCTCAGTGTTATTAATGCATTTCCTCAGGTGTAAACTAGGGATAACAACAAACTTACTTCATAGGGTTGTTATAAAAATCAAATATGTTAATAGACATAAAGCACTTAGAATGGTGTCTGGGACATAGGAACTGCTGTATACTAATGATTTTGCCAGTGGCCCAGCACACCACAGCCATTCACGACGTCAACCTGAAGCACAGACTTTAAGGTTAGAGGGAGGGCTGGCAGCAAGTAGCCTACCCCTGAAAAGACACTGCTGACTAGTCTATATGAAACACATGTCATATCCACAGTACTACGTTGTGCAGTAAAAGATGTAAGAAGGTCCATGTGACATGGGTTAAATATCCTTTAGGAAAAGAAAAAGAAAAAACGTGAAAACACAGAAGAAAATGGGGGATAAACGATCACGTATAAGAGAAGGCATAAATACATAGGACGAAGAACACAGACGGAGAAGTCGGCCTTGAACAGAAAAATGGACATTCAATCATTGGCGCTTGTGTGAAGGGCAGTAAGGGTGAGGGTGGACTTTGCCAAACTTGTAGGTTGGTTGGATAAAGCCAGAAAATGGCATTGGAATCCCACCTAATGGGCTCAATTTTCCCACTGATGTTTGTCAAGTGCGCAAGGTATTTGCACAGGGACTGGTGGAAGAGGGTCTTTTTGGTCACGTGGAGGAAAATGGTCAAGGTTTGAAACAGATATTGAGGGGAGTGGAAATGGAAGCAGGAAAAAGGAAATGTTGTTGAGAATCACCAGGGATCCAGCTGACACTGGGGTCCCAGTTTTATTGTGACAGTATTCTACAGGATTATGTAGTTTTCTCAGCAATTTTCTACTAATTGGGTAGACAAAACATAAAGTAGATAGTAACACTGATCCAAAGTTGAGAATTTGCCTGTTATGTACAGGGTAAAACAAATAATAATAATAAAATAATAATTACTATTATTATATAGAATTTGCCATAGACCAAACATTAAATATCCTATGTGTATTACTCCTTAATCTTGTCTCCAAAGATTTATCCCTTCTATGTAAGAGGCTCATTGTTCTGTGACCCACAGTGCCTTTTGTAGCCACATGTAGACATATGACTTGCTCAGGCCAGTGGAGTGTGAGCAGAAGTGGCTGTGTGCCAGTACTGAGCAGAAGCTTTGAGGGGAATCCTGACTCTGCGAGAGTGCTTGATCATTCCCTACTTCCAGACAAAGCTGGTTCCTTCATTCTGAGTCCCAGGATTTTTGAAAAGACACATGGGCCAGATCCATGGTAGCTGACCCACTGCCACTCACTTGGAGTCTGAGCAAAAAGTAAATGTTTTTTAGAAGCTACTGAGACTTGAGAGAGGAGAGGGTGTCTATTACCCAGTCATTACGTGTACTGATACAAGATACTGGTCATCCCTATTGTACACACTGCCTCCCTATCAAACTAAAATATAGGGATATTTTTACAGTTGGATGCCAATGAACACTCTGGGCACCTATGTAACATGAAAGGAGTTATAAAGAAGCTCAGTCTGGCTTATTGCCTTAGAGAAGAGACCCTGGCACCACTTAGAGGACTTTTCAATTGACTCAACAACAAGCAATGAGGTCCTGAACTCCAGCAGTGGCTGAAAAATGGAGGAAAGACAAGAGATTGGAATGAGTGCAAGAATGGCTTTGATAGTTCAGAACAAATAATAGGAATCAATTTAACTTAAAATAATCTTCAGAGCAAAGAAGATGTCAAGAGTATATATATTTTTAATTTTAGCTCTCTTGCACAATTAAAGTTGATGCTGTGAAGAATAAAATGCCATTTGCAGCAACATGGATGGATCTGGAGATCATCATTCTAAGTGAAGTAAGCCAGAAAGAGAAAGAAAAATACCATATGATATCAGTCATATGTGGAATCTAAGAAAAAGAAAAAACAAGACACTAATGAACTCATCTACAAAACAGAAACAGACTGGCAGACATAATAAACAACCTTATGGTTACCAGGGAGTAAGGGGGTAGGAAGGGATAAATTTGGGAGTTTGAGATTTGTGAATATTAACTGCTACATATAGAAACAGATAAAAAACAAATTTCTTCTGCATAGCACAGGGAACTAATTTGATATCTTGCAATAACCTTTTAATGAAAAAGAATATGAAAACGAATATATATATGTATATGTATGACTGGGACATTATGCTGTACACCAGAAATTGACACATTGTAACTGATTATACTTCAATAAAAAAGAAAGAAAGAAAGAAAGAAAGAAAGCTGATGACGTGCCATTACATCTCAATTGCAGAATTTATAGCTTTCGAGTTATTCTAAATTCAATTCTCTGCTGATGTCTTCACTAACTTATTAATTCTTATTCTTCAAAGAGAACCGTAGCCTACAGAAGCTGGGAGCAAAACAAGGTAGAACGATGAGGAGAAGACGACATGTCTTACCCAAAACTCAAGGAAATTCAGTTAAAAAAAAGTCTATTTCATGCCAGTGAATCAGAACACTTTTCAGGATGCAGAGGGTGATCCACACTGTGTGTTTAGGGAAAACCTGGCATTTCAGCCTGAAACTAGCCTGGAAGGTGATGCTGGTAGGATTTGGGACTCATGGAGAGACTGAAAACTGAAGGTAGGAGACATGGAAGCACAGCACCGTCCTATGGCACGGGCTTCATGGCTCATTATTTTGCTGGAGGTGGTCCAAATGCCCAGATGCACCTAAGTTCAAGAATAAATGCTAAGTAATCCCAAAGTTAAATACTCCCTCAAAGTAAGAATTCCCCACTCAACCCTTAGGTTTCATTTTTGAAATCCTCTCCCCTGCTATCACTTTATTTTCTCCAAGAGCCACCCAGAGTCTAGCATGTTATATTTTCACTTGTATATTTATTGTCTACTCCCTGAATATGCCAACTTCATGGGAACAGAACTTCGTTTTGTTCACTGCTGCACCCCCAGGACCTAGAATAGAGTCAGGCATTTGGTGGGCTTTTGACAAATATTAGCTGAATGAATAAATAAAAATATACACAGACCAAAACCTCTGAGCTTGAGAATAATTCTGGAGAAAAATGCCTTCTTACAGGCTAAAACAAAGACAAACACACAAAAAAGGAAACAAAACAAAAAAAGAGTCTCTGGTCTTGCTCTCCAATCCCTTCTCAAAACCACAGCCACGTGATCTTTCTAAAACCTAAGCCTTGGGATATGCCATCTTGTTGCTTCATATCCTTGAATGATTTTGCATATCTGTGAAGATAAAGTGCACACTCTTTGGTGTAGCGTGGAAGGTCTTCAGATTCCTACTGAGGTTTATCGCTCTAGGATCAGCAAGGACATGTGCTCACATTCTCACATTTAAGTCTACTTATAAGGAATGACAGGTGTATTCTCTTTTTTTAATTGAAGTTTAGTTGCTTTACACTGTTGTGTTAATTTCTGGTGTACAGCATAGTGATTCAGTTAAAATCGGATTATGAGATTCTTTAAAAAAACTAAAAATAGAGTTACCATATGATCCAGCAATCCTACTCCTGGGCATATACCCAGAGCAAACTCTAATTCAAAAAGATACATGCACACCAATGTTCATAGCAGCACTATTCACAATAGTCAAGACATGGAAACAACCTAAATGTCCATGGACAGATGACTGGATAAGGAAGACATGGTACACATACATATAGACACCTAGACATAAAAAAGAATGAAATAATGCCATTTGACTGGTATATTCTGACCACCACCTGTTTATTCTTGCTTACCATACTTCCTGTAGGGGAATTATTTACATGCCCCTGTCTGTCTTCCTATGGTATTGGGTAAAACCTGATCATAGTACTTGTGGCAGGAAGAGGCCTCCGAGTTCAGCTACCAACTACCTTACCTTTGCTAAGAGATATAGGCAAGCTGAGAGGAAAGTGAGGTTGCTTGGGACAAAAGAAAGGAAAAGAAAAAAAACTAGCTTTTAGAGATTGTTTGGATAGAGGAGAGAGAAAGAAGATACCTTGCAAAGCTGATAGTCACTTAAATAAGAAACAGAACATATTTTAAGGTGATTTACAAAAAGTTTGCTGTGTGGGAAGGATGAGGTCACCATCGCCTCACAAAAATCCTTTACCAGTGATACTCTCCAGTGTTTTAGGTGGTGTTTGTTAAACATTCCATTTGATACATGTGCCTGGGGGTGCGTGTGCTCTGAGGAAGAGTTGGGGCCATCTCAGGGCCCCGTCTGGGATTCAATCTCCTTATGTAGGATTTCTGATAATCTGAGGGGTGAAAGAAGCATGTTCTGAGGTGGGTGGTGCCCCAGTGTTGCTTCCAGTGAGGAAAGACCAGTCCTAAGGGGAATCTGGAATCCAGCAGTCAGTCCTTCTTTCATAGGTTCCCTGACAAAAGGCCAGGCTGGTGCCAAGACAAAGCCAGTGAGAACTGAGCAGAGGCCACCCACAGGGACCCCAACTCCTGCAGCCACTGGTCTAAGTTGCCTCACCTCACCTATCATAAACAGCTTCCATTCAGGGCCAGTGTCATAGTCACTTGATATCCAAGCATTCAGGCCAAATAAATGTTTGTTGAATGAATAAAGTCTATAACCTGGCCGGGAGCTTGTCATCAGTAATATCATGCCCACACTACAGAGTAGGGAATTTCAATAATATTTAGGACTATAAAATCTTCGTCTAAGAAATGACAAGTATAATATGACTGCCACCAGGGCCCCTTCCACAGGTTCAAGGTTTATAAAATTTAACTATTCTATGTTAAATATCCAGGCAGAAAAAATATGGGTTTCTTTCAATTTCATGGTGGAACCAAGGCCTGGGCTACTGATGTAAAAGCCTTTTTGTTACCTCTACTCAAATTCTACAATGATTGTCAAGTGTTCCCTGTTTATACAATGCCCTGAAAGGTGAGGGAGAGACACGGTTAGTGCTGAAACAGAGGAGAAGAAACCGTATGACGCCCCTGTGAGTTAGTACCTACTTTAGACACAGAAACAAAGAATCTCTTTGAAATCCCTGTGACACTGAAAACCAAAGTTCAATTTCAGAGCTAAGACTGAATGTCAAGCTTGGCTTCCATTTCTTGATTCAGTTCAGGATTTAAGTTTATCTGCAATTGATTATCACAGCTAACCTAAATACTACATCACGCTTTTAAGTCCTATGGGAGAACATTCTTAAAACTGTATTCATTTTCCACTATCCTAACATTTCTTTCTTACTTTTGATGACATTTAACTTATCTATTCCATTAAAGGCTTTCTAAAATCTAGAGGAGATTTTTGCAGCTAGATAGTCTTTTATTTTGCTAATTCTTGCATTAAAAAGTGAATATATAGATGCTAAACATATTAAATTTGACTTTCAAAACAGGTATTTTTTTAAGTAAAGTTTTCCTTAACTGCTGAAAAACAGCTAGCACTTATTGAACCAGGGTACTTTAACATATGGTAAATCTAATTGGCACAGCAACCCTCTTGAACATAATTATCATTATACCCATTTTACAAATGGAGAAACCAAGGGTCACTGTATCTAAGTAACTTGCCAAGATAAACACTGCCAGTTTGAGATTGTGCTGAGATCTGGACCCCAATCTGCCTAATTGCAAAGGTCTTGCTACTTCTTCCAAACTGTTACTTCAGGTAAATCTGTCAGTCAGGAAATTTTCATGAATTATAAATCTTTACCAGTGTTTTCAAAACTTCAGTTTTTTATATTTCTATCTTCATGATTTTTGTCATATCTGCACTTAAGTGGTATTTGCTTATACTTTTCTATAAATGAAGTTACCTTTAACATGTTTATTTATAAAGAAACTAATGCTATGGAACTGAAAAATCACTATTACTTGTTATAAATGGATGTTAACTATAAAAATAAATAAGATGAAACTAAATGATATTATCAAGTAGAAATTGAAAGCATAAAATAAACAAAATGCATGTAATATTGAATCAAATTAATTTACAAATAATTCAAAATAACTTCTTCAACAATAAGAATCAAATAATTAAGATTAGTCAGGAATAAAAAAATCACAGCTTGATATCATTCAAGATGAAAATACAACTTTATACAAATATGACAATTTCATTTTTAGTTTTGTTGTGACTTATTATTGAGAATTTCATCTCACGTGTGGGCGTTCTAAAATGGTAGAAGGTATTGAACTGACTTTTCTGATAGGATTGGACACTGGGAAATAATTCTTAACCAAAATGGTGTGACTGCCATTCAACAGACTGAAACAGTCTCTTGAATCCATTCTTCTGTATGTGTCAAGTTTAGGTTTAAAAAACAGTGAAAACAAAATCTGCTTCTTAGACAATCAGGAATATAGTCTTGTTAGGAAAAATGATTTAAAAGTTTATTAGGTGTTTCTTAGTACTTCTTGGTAATGTTTAAAATCACTATCCTTTAGTATAGTGCCTCTGGATAACTTCATGACCAAGGCGTTCAGAAATAACCACTGGCATTCAACTCATCTTGATCAGGGTAGGTATTCCACTGATCCAATTTTGTGATTATTGCAATCATGTCTTCCATGGTAATTATTGATAAAAATTTCACCTTTTGAAAAGATAAATATTTGGTTATTCAAATAAGCAAATAAATCTCCAGGTGTTATAATTTGCAAAGCAAGACACTGATACCCTATGATCTCATGTAAATTTCCAGAAAGATTTCAAGTCCCTTAGACAACTTGGATAGACAAGAGGACTTTCTGAGAAAATACTAACTATAGTCATTTCACTTTGAGAAAAAAAGTCCAAGATGTATGGCCTACCTTTAACACGACTGATAAATTTAACAGCCCCAATAAGAGCTCTCAAAAAATCTCCCTGGTTTTTCAAGGAGGGAGAGCTCCCCTGAACATGTGATAAGGAGAGGGGTTTGTTTTTGTTCTGGGTATGCTCACTTGAATCAAGAGAAATGTCCTCTCAGCAGAGGATTCAAATAAGTCACTTACAATCTACATTGTATACTGTGGTTCATCACAAGCTTACTAATGTGTTAAAATTCTCTTCTATATTTGCAAGAATTGTCACATTTAGCAAAACAACATATTTTAATGGATGCCCTTGTATTCACTTCTGTTTGAAAGAAAAATAATATGTATATATAAGGCTGAGTTCACAACATAAGTTGATCCATCAGTCTACAATGACTTTCTGGCATAAAAGTTTATTTTTGGCCGTAATTGTAAAGCTACAATCTGTGCTATTTTATAAAACCCCAAGATCATCATCTCTTCCAACACTTATTTTCTAAAAGTTTTCATAAGTGTCTTACCAATAATACTTGTAAATGTAGATCAAGCAGCAGTTTTAAATAATTGCTTTTAAAGGTTATGCTAGTTTTTAATAATCTACAGTTCCACTCTTCTACCAAAAAAAAAAAAAAAACCCATTATGACAGGATGACGGGATAGATGTTCCATTTCCAGTTTTTATTGAATGTATGGCCTATCAGAGTTAGTAGCTCTTGCCTTTTCTTGTATGTTACACTATGAAAGAGGCAGCTATGGCATTTGCATTTTCATCCTGGTCGTATTGTCCACAATTGATTAGGGGGCTTGATTGTCTCTTAACTTTGCTGAGCAAAATTCTTTGGTTTTTCCTGGTGTTTATTGTGTATTTCAAAATTATACTTGAGTTTGGTGGCTTTATACTAGAATTTGAGTGTCCCCAAACAAAATGGAATATGTTGTTACCAGTATATTAAACATTCACATTTCAAATAATTTTCATCACATTTTTCAGGATTATTATTTTTCACTTGGAATTTTATGACAATAAATAAGATTCAGGCTAGTTCATTAATTTTGTCCTCACATCTATCTGAAGGCATGTGGCTGATTTCATCACATTCACCACTACGTCTAACATTTTCATCACAAATTTCACCTTCTCTAAACTTAAAAATGTCTTCTCTATGATGGATAATAAAAATCTATCACAGAGCTCTAATTTAAAATTGTGTCAACAACCCAATCCAAAAATGGGCAGAAGACCTAAACAAGCAATTCTCCAAGGAAGACATACAAATGATCAAAAAGCACATGAAAAAATGCTCAATATCACTAATTATCAGAGAAATGCAAATCAAAACTACAATGAGGTATCACCTCATACCAGTCAGAATGGCCGTCATTCAAAAATCCACAAATGACAAATGCTGGAGAGGCTGTGGAGAAAGGGGAACCCTCCTACACTGCTGGTGGGAATGCAGTTTGGTGCAGCCACTATGGAAAACAGTGTGGAGATTCCTCAAAAGACTAGGAATAGACTTACCATATGACCCAGGAATCCCACTCCTGGGCTTGTATCCAGAAGGAAATCTACTTCAGGATGACACCTGCACCCCAATGTTCATAGCAGCACTATTTACAATAGCCAAAACATGGAAACAGCCTAAATGTCCATCAACAGGTGACTGGATAAAGAAGAGGTGGTATATTTATACAATGGAATACTACTCAGCCATAAAAACCGACAACATAATGCCATTTGCAGCAACATGGATGCTCCTGGAGAATGTCATTCTAAGTGAAGTAAGCCAGAAAGAGAAAGAAAAATACCATATGAGATCGCTCATATGTGGAATCTAAAAAACAAAAACAAAAACAAACAAACAAAAACAAAGCGTAAATACAGGACAGAAATAGACTCACAGACAGAGAATACAGACTTGTGGTTACCGGGGGGTGGAGGGTGGGAAGGGATAGACTGGGATTTCAAAATTGTAGAATAGATAAACAAGATTACACTGTATAGCACAGGGAAATATACACAAAATGTTATGATAACTCACAGAGAAAAAAATGTGACAATGAGTGTGTATATGTCCATGAATGACTGAAAAATTGTGCTGAACACTGGAATTTGACACATTGTAAAATGATTATAAATCAATAAAAAATGTTAAAAAAAATAAAAATTAAATTAAATTAAATTAAAAAATTAAATAGATAAAAAAATAAAATTGTGTCTACTAATACGTTCTTCCCACACCTAATAATTTTCAACATGTGGAAATAAAGTTTTAATGAGCTACAAAGCTGTAAAACTGGATGTGTCTGGCTACATACGCACACAAAAAGCACAGAGAACCATTCTGCAAGAATTGAAGAAAGAACTAGTTTTACAGGGAAAAACAAGCAAAGTGACCATGTGGTCTCGGCGGAAAAGATATTGAGACGAGAAGTGCCTTCCATGCTGACAACTCTATAGTTTCTTGTCTCTTCTTTCCTGAGATTTGATAGAACTTTCTGCTCTTGGGCTCTAAGAGACAGTTTAATACCCCAACAATAAATTCTCCATTTTTGCTTGAAGAAACTCGAGCCGATTACAGTCACTTTTAATCAGATGAATCTCTTCTAAGATAATTTCTGACTGACTATTGTATTTGGTTAGGTTAACTGAATGGCTATAAACACCCAATCCAAAATTAAATGTTTTTGTATATTCAGAGTACAAGGTCTTTTAAGAATTGTTGGCATGAAGTTACACTATATTTAATAATAAAATATTTTGATCTAGGCAATATTGCCCCCCACCCCCAAAACCTAATGGCAAAGTTGGAGAAACTGACATATAAAATTAACATAGCCAACCTACAGGGTTTCTGAAGTGTCTATGGAGATGAGGCCAAGAGGAATCTCAAGAATCCACTGATAATTTTGAAAAGTTGATGTTGATTTACTGCATAAAAATCCGAAATTGACAGGAAAATTGAAAGCCAGAGACATCAATTCTTATAATCAGTGCAAGATTTCACCGTAAGTTCCTCACGGTCCTGGCAAGACTACAACGGCCTGTGGTCATGCAGCCCTCTGACTGTCCAAGAAATCAGGATAGATGTGCACCATATGTGCAGCTCTTGACAAAGTCAGGCCTATGAGTCTGTTTTGGAAACATACCATTAACCCCTGGATATATTTTTTTAAATCATAGCATATGTCCTAATACAAAAAAAAGAATTCTAAAATAATGAAATATACAGTGTATTGGCTTAACTTCAACAAAATCAAAGAAAATATAACTAGCAAAAAGCCTAATCATTTTGATATTTAAGTGCAGAAATCAATGTCCACTTCCATTCTCAGAAAAAACAGGAATGCTATATAAAACCTTTACATTAAATAAAGTGTTCTCAAATTACCTGCACATGTTAGACTCAAATAAACATTACTTTATTTTCCTTCCCCCAATCTTGGGATGAAAGATTAGCAAAACTCTTTAGAGGATAGAGATTAGAGTTTAAATTTTCCCAAGATGAAAAATATACTTGAATGGTGAAAGAACTGGCAAAAATAAATAAATGAAAAGCCAAATTTATAAACACGGCTTTGTAATTAAATCCCTTTCTTAAAATAATCAGATTGTTTTAATCTTATACTTTCATATTCAAACTTAACTGATTCTCATCTTTATGAAAACTGAACTTAACTCCAAACCTTCAAGATATGACTATGCACTTGTGTGTGTTTTCTTCTAACAGTACTAATCCCTTGTCCTCAGTAATTATCTCTCATGCTCGTTGGAAGAATCTCTAAAATATATAGCCTTAGGTATTACTTAAGGAAATTATGTTAACTCACAGTTCTGATTTTAATTTAATTATTTTAATCTATAATCGCATTATCCATTCGAAGTTGTATTATTCCAGGAATGTGACTTTGAGAAAAGCTCTGACTATATATATGAAGAAAGGAGTTCTTTAATTTGGTATCAAAGGGCTCGATCTCTGGCATTTATGTTATGAAAGCTATTGCCCATTTGAAAGTGGTAAGCCCTTCCTTTCCTGGAATTCCAGCTGCAGACGTATACAGCATAATGCTTACTTACGCCAGAGGCCTACTTTGTAATACAAAAATAATTACGGACAGAAGGGTCCAAGTCTGGGAAGAAAATAAATGCTAATGACTCCAAATATATATTTAAAGCCATAGCAAGGATTTGGAGACAATCCTGATTTTTGCAGGAAGGGCCCACTTGGCCATTCCAACACCTAGGAATGGTTTAGTCATTTGGAGCAGCACCCATCCAAAGAACACCTTAGCTCCTGGTTTACAGCATCAGCCCGGATATGGGAGGATATGGAATAAGGCTGATGAACTAGTTGAATGCAATTTCATGAAGTTCAGTTCAATGACGATGAAAATTCCAAACGCTGATGCCATTCCCAAACCAGCCCCTTTTTGGTCCATTCTGCCCCTCATTTAGTGAGCCTGCTTCTGCCCAGAGAGTCTGGATATCCGGGAAGCCCTACACATGAGAGCCTGCTGGAACCATATCAGATTTCACAAAACCTCTGGGACGAACTAGTTGTTATCCATATTTTTATCCAAGATCATATACTAATAAGTCTCAAGCCTCAAAAAGTACCCTGAAAACTGAAACAGTAACTAACATCTTCTCCAGTAATCTCACTTATCTTCATAATTTGTTAATGAAATAGACATCAAATATTTTGTTCATTTTTATAGATAGAGATATTCAGAGACACAAATTAAGAAACTTGCCTGAGGGGAAGGTATAGCTCAGTGGTAGAGCTTATGCCTGGCATGCATGAGGTCCTGGGTTCAATCTCCAATACTTTAACTAAATAACAAACAAACAAACAAACAAACAAACAAACAAACAAATAAAACCTGACTACCTTCCCCCAACGAAAAAAATAAAGTTGAACTGACATAAACAAAAGAAAAAAGAAACTTGCCTGTTCCTGTCATGTAAATTATAGTAGCATAAGTCCTAGCATCCTTTCTCAAACTCATAATGACTTCCAAAAAACAACTGTCACTTGGTTCAGAGCACATTATTCAGAACATATTATTTCTGGCCTATGTGTGTAGTTGAAACCACTCTTCATGTTGGTTGTTGGTATATGTGCCCTGACAAAGGGAGATCTGTTTTTATAAAATTAAATTTAAACAGTGACCCAAACTGTAATCTCCCTTGAATCCCCAGAATATAATGGATCTCTGAGTTGCCCAGGGTACTTGCCTTTAAAAAGAACTGAACAAAAAAACCAACCAGTTCCATGTTATATAATTTCACATACTCTCATGAAAAACTCACTTTATTTAAGTTAGCATTTTATTTAAACTATTATGTTCATTTTCAATTATTCATGTTTTCCTTGAGAAAATGAAATCATAATTTAGGGCTGGCTGGGGTGCTTCTTGGAACCTGAGTATTAAGGGATGGGGTCCTAAAGGATCTTATTCACTCGGGCAAAGCACGTATTAGAGTCAAATGTTTTTTGTGATGGCTCACTATTAAGCATCACCTGTTGGAGACAAGTCCACAGCCTGGGTGTTTCACACCATTCACCAAAGAATGTGAATAATACTCATATAGAATGATAATAATAGTTATAACAAAGTAGATCTACTCAGTTACTCAGTGCCAATTTTGTGGCGTGTAAAACTAGAATTTTTAATCGCTAGAAGTTGATCCTATTGTATAATTTACTTGAATAAACACTGAGAGCATTTTCTTGATAGTTCAAGTTGTTAGAATTCCATACTCACACTATTTTATTTTAATTTGGCTTCTTTGGGGATACAGATATGTAAACATTAACTACACTGATAAGAAGGCAAACTGTGTTGAGATAGATAAGTAGTTCTCAAATTTGAGTGTGTATCAAAAGTGCCTACAGGGTTTATCAAAACACAAATTGCCGAATCAGTGTTTTCCAATAGGTCTGAGGTGGATCCTGAGAATTGACGTTTCTAATAAGTTCCCAGGAATAGAGGGCTTATATCATCATAAACTTTTAAGAGGGCAGCCCAGAGGGAAACAGTGAAACACATTTTCAGAATAGAATTTAGGTAATCTATCTAAAATTTAAGGTTGCCAGATAAAACACAGAATGCTTAGTTAAATTTGAATTTCAGATAAACAACAAATGAATTTTTAGTACAAGTATGCTGAGAAATACTCATACGGAGAAATGGTCATTGTTTATCTGGAGTTCAAATTTAACTGGATGTCCTGTGTTTCTTCTCTCCTAAATCTAGCAACACTAATGTTTGGCTGTAAAAACATAGACCTCAAAACTAGTATGATCTCATGCAGTTTTTCTTCAGTGTCCTGGTGTAGACCTTAATTTTGCTCTTCTCTTTCCATAGGATACAACAGCAAAGCCTTTGGACTCCCCAAGAAGTGTAAGGCTGCTTTAGCTACCACTCCTTGGAGAGGTCTTGGACAAAAAAATTCACCACTTTTTGAGTGAGAGGTATTCATACCCTCACTGGAAAGTGCTCAGAGGCACATACTGATTCCTCAAAACTATGAGGAATGTAGAAGAAACAGAAATCAATAGAGAGCGGGAGACTTCCACTCGCCAAAACTGTTGCCCAGGAATTCTGTAGCACACATACAAAAAGAAAAGACTCCACTTTGCTATGGCATCAGGAGGCATGGCGCCACATGGTCACTCCAGGTCTCCCAGAGCATCTGGCAGAGGGAGACAACTGAAGACGGAGGGAGATGAGGGGAATCTGGGAAGGAATAAATGAGAGAGAGAGAGTACAAAATTGTTTTCTTTGTGCTTTCTCTGAATAGGAAACTTTGGAGAAAAGAAATAACATTTAGAAAAAAATTGGGGAACTTTCTGAAGGCTACATCATGCAAAACCACAGGCAGCTCTTTTGAAGAAAACCCATTGCAGTGATGAACATGATATATTCCATTTGCCATTTTTCTTCTTTATATACAATTTCAGCCAGAGTCAGTCCTAGAATTATTTAATATGGAACTGAGTGTATAAATATGTTATAATGGAGTGGGAGGTGGCAGTTATCAAAGATTTTGCTCCAAAATTCCCTCACTCTGATATACCTTGAATTAAAATAGGTCTTTAACTTGGCTGCACCTTGGAATCACTTGAGAAACTCAAAAGAAAATAAATAAATAAATTATAAGTGTATCAAGCCCCATTCCCAATCATCCGAAATAATGGTCTGGAGTGGGACCTGGACAGCCATGGTCTAGATCTAATGAACTAAACTTATCAGACTACTCATGAGTATGTTTTCAACATAACCATCAAACTGCTGGGATAACTTAACATAAGAGTCAGAGCCAGGTAAGCCCCCAACCAAAATGATTATTGCAATAAATCATAGAAATGACACTGAAATTGGGGTTACAACTTTTGAGGAATGCTGTCAGAATGGCAGAACTTGCCAGAGAACCAAACTTAGGCAGTGGTATGTGAGTTTATCAAGTATAGGAAATCTATAGAAAATTCCCATGGACTCTCAAACTGGAATCTTGTCTAATTGTTTCCCCATCCTCCATGGCTACCTGGTTTCTGTAGAAACTGGGTGGTCAGAGGAGACTGATGTGTGATTTGCCCATGTTTGCTAAAGCCTTCTACCCAGCTCCACTAACTAAACCAGATCACCCAGGATTAGTCAAACCCAGGGTCCACAATTAAGGAGACCTTGCATCTTCTGCCATAGACTAAGTACAACCATAAATTTAAGCAATGCAAGAGAAAAGAATTTGAACTGTGTTATAACATCTCATAGAAACAGTACAGAGATGGATAAATTTAAAGGCAAAGATGGGCTGCTATTTATCTAAAAGGCCGTGCATTTCATAAAAAGTTTATGTGGATTCAAAGTCCTAAAGACAGGTATTTCTGAGCAGGGTTGCCTCACTGTCCTAAAAGGAGGGCATGGGCAGAATTTCAAGGACTAGGATACATATCCCTAAGTAGTGAGCGTGACAAATATGCTCCATCTTCATGTTGAGAGTAGGAGAATTATCCCAGCAGGCTCTCTATTCTTTAGGTCAGTGGAAAGAGATTTGGAGGCCCAGAAGTTTAATTCACGTAAGGATGATCTACGGACAAAAACTAGTAAACAACATTAAATTGCATGGTCACCCTAAATAGATTCTAAAATTCTCACTGATGACAAAAATCAATTAGGGGAAAGGAAGACAGGAGATCAGACATCATGGAGAAGACTGACAAATGGAAACCAGGCCTGAGACCCCATGTCTTTGGGGGAAAAGGAGGTAATATACATATATGCCTTAAAGATACAAGCCCAACAAACTGGTCCCAGTGCATGGAGATAAGTAAGTACCCCAAACTTAGCTTAAGATTACCCACAAATTTGCTTCTCATATATACGATACAGTGGCACAATCCTAGATTACTGCCCTTGCTTGTTCTCTTATCTCCTGGCATTTTTCAGACTCCAATGAGATTAGGAGAAAACCTGAGCTTCCTATAGCTTTACTTTGATAGTGACAAAAAACATAAATTTAATGTCTAACTGACCCAAGGCATCTTTTCTTACTATAGCCAAAGATGTCAAGCCTGGGAGAGAGTAGCTTAAAATCTCCATGTTTTCCCCATTCTTTAGCTCTAACATTTGAACCTGGAAATCTGAAGACCATAGTCTGATCATGATAGCACTATCCCCAGAGTCCCCAAGGAGAATTAAGTTCACCTAGAAGGAGGAGGAAGGGGAGGGAATGAACACTAAGTAAAAGGAGTCCCAAGGTGATCCAAATAAATGTCATTCCTCTTGATGTGAAAGATCTCAAAGATGTGTATGTGGAACACTGTAACGAAATGGAGGGTTGTATTCACCAGGAACGCTCTGTGAGAACTGCACATGAGAAAGTAATCAGCATAAGCAAAGCACTCTTTGTGCCATTGAACATGGAGTCACCCGGGCCTCTAGCCATCTTAGAAAGTCAGCACATCAGGGGGTCAGGAGCATGAATCCCAGTGGTTACTTATGGCCAGGAAGTGGTGTAATATGACAGGGTATGTGGAAGGTAGGACAAGGAAAAGGAAATGAACCAGCTCAATATGAGAAAATCAGAGATATTTCTTGTTAGTTTCCTTTGTAGGGAACTTCATGGGAAGGATATGATTTCTGGGAAGATTTATGTATGGTTCATATAAAACCATACATGCACAGTTTATATAAAACCCCCAAGTCAGCCCCTTTAAAAAGATAAACTATAAAAATCAACATTATTCATTCAGGTTGCCGGACTGTGGTTGTACATACGTGATTCATATATTCATTCACTCAGACATTCACACCCTCAAAATAATTCTTGAGTTCCTACTATATACTAGGAAGGGCTTTATTTAAGGGCTTTATATGTGATTTTTCTATCAAGAATGAGACAAATGGGTGCCCTAGATTTATTAGGATAATGTGATACGGAAATAAATAAATCTGCCAATCATACTCTACACAAACACACTGAGGGGTGGCTTCCTTTCATAAATTTATAACAATTATGAAAACAACCATATATAAATTCTTCAAAGTCCTATTGTACCACCTGAAGGGAAAAAATTCTGAAACATTTTTATGATTATCTGTTCATATTTAGAAAGAATCTTCATAAAACAAATGACTTCATGCCTCCAAAGGAGACATTGAATAAAATCATACACCACATTCTAGGACAAAAAGGGAAATTCTATAAATATATGAGAGATTTTTATCTACAAATAAGGCTAAACCCAATTCAGAATGGTTTAAAAGTAGAGAATTCATTGGCTTATGTAACTGGAAATCTAGCGAGAAGGAAGCTTTCAGAGTTGTCTTCCCTTAGTGGCTCTCGCTCAGTTTCTTTGTATTCTTCCAACTGAGCTCCACTTTATGTGCTGGTCCACCCCCAGGCTGACTTTTCTCAGAGTAGGGAGACAGGTGTGTTGTTCCAGGCCTTATATCTACAGAGGATGGCACTCAGAGGAAAAGAAAGCTCTTCTTCTGGTACCTCTCTCTTAAGAATGAAGAAACTTCCAAGAAGCCCAAGGAAATCTTTCCTTCCCTTTGCCTGAATTGAGTCACATGCCCAAAGGCATAGTCAAAGACCAGTTCCTCTGGCTAGGGGAAATGCCATTTGTTGAAGCGCAGAAGCTTGACATTCTGAATTACTGTGGAATGGAATATGGATTACTCTCCAACCAATTAGCCCCATTCATAAAGTCAAGGAAGGGACAGAATTCCCCTGGAACTTCTATCCAGCATGGCAAGGATTAGACTTCTGAATGAAGAGGGAAGAGGGAATTAATGATTAACAGGTCACAAAAACCCACTACAGGAAGTCTCTCTACCCACAGAAATGCCTCCTATTATTTTCCACCTAAAGACAAGAGTTACTTGGCATCCTGGCAATACATCTGACCCCATAAATGTTCTGTATCATTTGATAAAAGTGCCTTGTTTGGGATGGAACTGTACAACATAACAAATATAATTAACACTGCTGTATGTTATATACGAAAATTGTTAAGACTCCTGAGTTCTCATCACAAGGAAAGATATTTTTCTATTTATTTAATTTCATATCTACATAAGATAATGAATATCCATGAAATTTATTGTGATAATTATCTCATGATGTAAGTCTAATCATTATACTGTATACCTTTAACTTATATGGTGCTATGTGTCAATTTTATCTCAATAAAACTAGAAGAAAAAAATCAAGTTGTACATCTTAAAAAAAATAGTTTACCTTCTGAAAAAAAAGTACCTTGTTAACAAGTATACATTTCCATAAATTTTATATTTCTACTCATTTCAACGTGATTGTGTTAATGCTCTAAAACTGAGATGAAATGAGGTCAATTTGCTCACTGCCTTTGCTTGATGAATCAGAAGTGGAAAGGTTCTGGAAGATCATCTGATGTTTTCCTGCATGTGGTTATTTATTTATAACATAAAAACCTCTTCCTGGTTATGGCAACACTAATGTTACTTGATAGGTAGCACCACATGGGAATTGTACTATCTTAAGGATCCAAGCAATGTTTGGTAACATCACTATACATTATTCTGCAAGAAACTTTATAGTGAGTTGTCAATATGACATTTATTACCAATTTAAAATATTCCCATTGTGACTACAGGGAAATATTAAGAGAAAGTTGTTCTGTCAACTGTATTCATGGACTCTGTAATACCATAACATTTTAAGATAAGATTAAATAAAATGTATGGACAATTTATATTTTGAGGGTGCCTACAACAAAAGCCTGTTTATTTTCTCATAGATATTTTGTATAGGATTAGACATTATGCTCTTGAGGTAATATTGCAATAAGAACTGACTTGTGGACTGAATTGTCAAGCTTGTTACAGGCATTAATTTGGTAAGTAAATGATACACTTCTTTCCTTTTTCTTTTCTTTTAAATTGATGCCTTTACATAAATCAAGAATATATTTCTATGTTAATGTAACTAAATGAAAATATTAACTAATAATTCCAAGCAGTATATTACAACTATGCAAACAGAACCAAATTAGGGAAATCCAAGTAGCTGCTGTCTTTTCTTTCTTTTTGACCAATCCTCAACTGTAAGAAATCATTCCTTACTTTAAATTTTATTTTCCCCATGCTTGAGTGCTTTTATAAACTCTCCCAGAATATTTCTTTTTCTACTCAAGGATCCTTTCAGAAGCACATACATCTTCAATATTTTATTCTCTTGAAATACAATTCAGGTTTTTTTCCTCGGTACCCTGTCTTGGACTTTCTCATTTAAAGAGTATTGTCAATGACAACATCTACCTAATCAGCCATTAAGTCTCCCTATATTTTAGCAGTAGGAAGAAATCGTCTTTCAAGCCATGAAGCTTGGAAAAGAAAGGACTGTGACAAATGTCTTGGCCTTAGGCAATAAGTAAGCTTGAATCCCAAGCTCACGAATTTGTGGAGAAAGGGTGGAAGCCAAGAATAGGGATGATTAGAATTACAGAGACTGATCATTTTAAGAACAGCATTTGTTGACAAAGGCTAAAGTAAAATCCGATTAAATTCGTATTAGTCTTGGGAAAAATGTTCCACTGGAATTCTGTTACAAGATATTATCCTATCTGTATTACACTATCAATACTATCCTGTCTATATCAATACTACACTGTCAGTACTACCATAACTTTTCTAAAATTTATTTTGAATTATCACTTTGATTAGTTAACATTTAAAGGGTAAAAATAACAACACACAAAAATGATCTCAGAAAGGCATACTTATAATTCCTGACACAGAATATTTGATTATTTAGTTCTTGTTTAATGACTAGAAATCTTTATTCCTTTAGAAAATAATAACGTATTTGTTGAATGACACCTCCTATTTAGTGATTTACTAGATATCTACTCAAGATATATTAGGTAAGCATTATTTTTATGTAACAAAAGTAAAAAGATATTTGCATGTTGGAAATGTTTCATTACACATTATTTTTTGGCTATCATTTACAGAGTATAAAACTTAGAAAAGAAAAACCTTCTCAATTACTATTCTCATTAAATTTTAATTGATTCAAAAGACAAATAATACTAAGCTAAGCCCTGTCATTACTTTAAAAATCTAAGATTCTAAAAATGTTTTATTTTTCAGTCAATACAAAAATGATCTGGCTCGCACTATTAACTGCCAAACTTTATGTTTAAAAAAACTAAATAGAATATTTTCCCCAAGACTAATACAAATTTAATCTGATTTTATTTCAGACTTTATTAGCATCCATTTAAGTGATAGTCCAACTATTTACTCTTTAGCAGCAGTTTTTGTTTTTAAGACAAGCTGAAGTGACTTTAATAAGGCTTAGTGACATTTAAATAGCAATCTTCTAGACTGTTTTAAAAAAAACCTATTTTTTTGACCATTTTGACTTTTGAAAATTCATGGCATTTTTTTAAACTCATGGCCCCAAGTACACTAGAAGGTCTATTACTGGGAGAACTGGTTGGGAGACAATAAAAACTTTTGATAATAAACCACTTATTTGATAATAAACATTGCAAATACTGCTTGTTATTTATAAAAATCATAAAGAAAACACTTTAGTCAAGCTCCAAAATTTGTATACTTTTAGGGCAAAAGAGTTAATAGTTTTGTTTTTAATGACTTTGTAGGTTACATTATTTCTGTGTGGAAAAGAGCAGGAAAATATTAAGAAGGAGTTATATTTACAGAGGACTTCTTTAATGTGTTACATTTCTTAAATGTAAACATGTATTTTTTATGCATACCTAAGTAATATTTAAGAAAACCAAAAAAAGTAATGATACAATTGCAGTGTTGTACAATGTTGTCAGTGACAAAAATAAAACCATTTCAGTGATTAAAAAATTTTAAAAATACAGGATTTGTTAAAGAGCATGATGGTACAAACACATGATAAAGTAAGAAAATCATTAAAATAATGATGCATTGCTATCTCAGTTGATCTACAGAAAATCCAGGATATAGCAAGTAAAAATAATAACCCACAAAGAAGCATATAAAATATGACTCTATTCTTATTTAAACACACATATTTATATATAAATATTTCATAAATACCACTCATCCCTGGAGGTGAGACTAAAGGTGATTTTTTCTTTCTATTTTATACTTTTCTATGTTTTCTAAACTTTTAAAAAGAGTATATTAACTGTCATTCCAAAAAAGGTTATAACTTTATTTTCTTTAAATACAGTTAAAAACTTTTAAACAGAAACAGATATCAAGTGATTTAAAGAAATCAAGTAATTATGAACTTAATTACATGCTAATTAACCTAATTCTCACTCTCCTGACTAATAGCTGATATTTGGTATTTTTGCTTGGTAACAAAGGATAATCAGTTTTTTAGGTAGCAATTCTGCATCATCCAGCAGTATGTTTGTAATCCGTTTCTATTCTCGTATTAAAATCATCCTTGGTTAGTTTCAAGCTGCCTTTTAAATGAAAAGACATGTTTCTTACTTAATGTGTGGACTGTTACTTTCCAGAAGGCTAACTCAGCTGATGGATCAGCTGACTCTGCTCTTTCTTAGCTGCAGTTGGTCTCTTTCTTTCAGGTATAACACACTTGCCTCAACATAAGGTCCACACAGAAGCAAGAGCCTCAGTTTTCCATGCCCATGACCCTTCAGTCACGAGTTCTCTAGAGGTTCACAGGGTCCAGTTCTGCCCCTTAATAAATTTCTTCTTGCTAGGAATTCTAGGCTCGTGACCACAATGAACCTATAGCATAAAGTAACCGTTTCTAAATTTTGAAATGTTCAGAGTAAATCAGACTCCTAGTGCAACTGCTAATTAATATAAAATGTTTTGTGGGCTTCAGACACGATCTCACCTAATTATTTCAGAGGACTGATAATGTCTCCTATAAGGAAAACTTTCCTGGAGTGTTTTCAAAACCCAGTATAATACTTAACAACTCTCCTAGCCAAGAAATTCTCAATACCAGCTCATTTATTCATCCATCACATAGATATTTATTGAGCACCTATGACCTACCAGGCCCTGGGGAAGCAGCGGTGGACAAGAAAGACCAAGTGCTTGCCCTCATGAACCTGCTAGAAGGCAGGCCTGACTTCCAACAAACCCTTTCAATCCAGTGTGATATGGGTTATTAAAAGCAAGAACAGGTGCCGTGGGAGCGTCAGGCAGGGGGCCTATCCTTATCTATGAGGTCATGGAAGTGCATTAATTCCCTGTGGTTTCTGCAACAAATTATCACAAACTGGATGGCTTAAAACAACAAAAAGTTCTTTCACAGTACTGGAAGCTGGAAGTCGAAACTAGGTGTTGGCAGGGATGCCAACGGTATCCGTTTCTTGAACAACAACAACAACAAAAAATGCTTTGCTGTATTTTTTCTACTTAGATGTTGCATTCGTTTGATCAGTATTTAATTTCTTTTCATTCATTTACACTTTTTAACTAATAGGTAAAAGCATTGGCATTAACACTCCTCTTAATTTGCCTGACAGGACAGAGCAGCTTAGCTCTGCAGACACAGACTGAACCCCTAAACCCCACTTTAGAGTCCCACTGCCTCAGGACCCTGAAGATAGTCTTGTGGGAAACTTAATGGTCTCATCCTTAAATCACTGCTCCTGAGAATTCAGCAGGGCTTTGGGCTAAAAGGCTCTCCCCAAAACAACAAAAACTCAAGATCTCATTTTATCTTAGAAGGGCTACTGCAATTTTCATTTTGTATCTTCTGTATAGAAAAGACACTGGGCATTTATCCCATGAAACAGACTGAGAAGGAAACAGAACATATTACAATGAAAACTCTCAATGTAATTATCTCCCCAGGTTTTAAATTTTTTCGTTTTTCCTTCAGTTTTATTGAGATATGACATACAGCATTGAATAAGTTTAATATGTACAGCATAATGATATGACTTACATACATCATGAAGCGATCACCCCAATAAATTTAGTGACCATCCATCATCTCATATAGGTACAAAATTAAAGAAAAAGAAAGAACTATCTTTCCTTGTGATGAGAGACTAAAGGTTATCTCCAGTTTCATCCCAATGTGTAACCCCTTAATTGTGCCCATAGTATCAGGAAGGACAGGTCACAACAGGTCTTGACCAGAAAGGAAGCCTTACCATTAGACTTTCTCACATACCTTTGGGGCCCAGGGGTTGTGGCAAACATGTCTCTCTTTTGCCTGCTGAGTCAGTTCTCAGCCTTTAAAGGGCTATTTCAGATGGCATTAAGAAAGTCTTTCTTTTTGGGCATTGGCTTATACAGACTACTATGTACAGAACAGATAAACAACAAGGTCTATTGTATGGCACAGAGAACTATATTCAATGGCTTGTATGTAGTAACCTGTAATGAAAAATAATATGTTTGTGTATATATATGTAAAAAATGAACAAGAAATATCTCAATAATTTTATATATTGATTAGATGTTGAAATGATATATTGGATATTTGGGGTTTAAAAAAATATATTATTAAATTTTTTTAAGTAGTTCTTTCTTTTCCTAGTCTCCCCACACTTTTCCTTTCTCATCATCCTTTCAGAATTCTATCCCCACTTCAAGCTCCATGGAGGGAACAGAACAGCAATCCACTGAGTCTTCCTTCCATTCCACTGCAGGCAGCTTTAAACCCTTCAGCTTCTTCAAAGATAAACACCTACTAGAAAGACACATGTCCCACTGGACAGCCACATGTAAATCAATGAAATTAGAACGCTCCCTCACACCATACACAAAAATAAATTCAAAACGGCTTAAAGACTTAAACATAAGACAGGACACCATAAATCTCCTAGAAGAGAATACAGGCAAAACATTCTCTGACATAAATCATAGCAATGTTTTCCTAGGTCAGTCTCCCAAGGCAATAGATAATAAAAGCAAAAATAAACAAATGGGACTTAGATCAAATTTATAAGCTTTTGTAGAGCAAAAGAAACTATCAACAAAACAAAAAGACAACCTATGGAATAGAAGAAAATATTTGCAAACGATGTGACTGACAAGGGCTTAATTTCTAGAATACACAAACAGCTCACACAACACAATAACAAAAAAACAAACAACCCAATCTAAAAATGGGAAAAAGACCCCTAAATAGACATTTGTCCAAAGACATACAAATGGCCAATAGACACGTGAAAAGGCACTGAAAATCACTAATTATCAAAGAAATGTAAATCAAAACTACAAGGAGATACCACCTCACATAGGTCAGAATGGTCATCATTAAAAAGTCCACAAACAATAAATGCTGGAGAGGGTATGGAGAAAAGAGAATCCTCCTACACTGTTGGTGGGAATGTTATTCGGTGCAGCCACTATGGAAAACAGTATGGAGATTCCTTAAAAAACTAAAAATAGAGTTACCATATATATGATCCAGCAATCCCACTCCTGGGCACATATCCAGAAAAAACTCTAATTCAAAAAGATACATGCACTCCCATGTTCATAGCAGCACTATATACGACAGCCAAAACATGGAAGCAATCTAAACGTCCATCGACAGATGACTGTATAATAGTATATAAATATACACTATTCAGCCATAAAAAAGAATGAAATAATGCTATTTGCAGCAACATACATGGACCTGCAGATTGTCATACTAAGTGAAGTAAGTCAGACAGAGAAAGACAAATAAATGATACCATTAGTATGTAGAATCTAAAAAATGATTCAAATGAACTTATTTACAAAACAGAAACAGACTCACAGACTTAGAAAACAAACTTATGGTTACCAAAGAGGAAAGGAGAGGGGAGAGAGAAATTGGGAGTTTGGGTCTAGTAAATACAAACTACTATAGATAAAATAGATAAACAAGGTCCTACTATAGAGCACAGGGAATTATATTCAATATCTTTTAAAAACCTATAATGAAAAGGAATGCATATATGTACGACTGAATCACTATGCTGTATACCAGAAACTAACACAACATTGTAAATCAACTATATTTCAATTAAAAAACCCACACATGTCCCTTGCCATTATCAAAGCCTTTCAATAACAGCATGATTCATCAAGCCAAGAGAATCAGTGTCTCTTTCTCTTTCACCAAAAATATCCTCCATGAATTATAAACTAGATAAGTAACAAGAATTTTCTGTATAATACAGGAAACAATATTTTTTCTCAATCTTCCATGGAGAAAAGGGGGAGAAAATGAAAAATGGGGGGAGGGTACAGTGAGTAAGGAAGAAAACCCTATAGAATGACAGGGTATAGCCTAAAAGGGGAAGTAGTCATTGTTTCCACTGCTTCTGACCCTGATGTTATCATAAAAACTGCACCAATAGCTAAAATCACTCTCCTAGGATGTGGAAGGGCAGTAACCCATATACAGAAACTCCTTTTTTCTCAGACGTCAATGCCTTGGCTTGGTAACAGAAAGGAGCAAACAGTACATGGACAGGCAATTATATAACTATCTGATTCTTTGTTGGCTACAACATGAAAGCAGTAATAATAACCCTTCAGGGTTATTGTAAGGATAAAATGAGATACTGTATATGAAGGGTATGCCCCATAGCAGGCTTGAAAAAAAAATTGTAGCTATTATTATTTACCTTTTTGTTTTATTACCACAGTTAAAATTTCCAGTTTAATGCTGAATAAAAGCAATTTGGTTTCTCATTTTTTAAAAAAATGCTTCTAAAATTTCATCATTAGCCTTTACTTTAGATTTACGTTTTTCATAGGTGATTTTTTTTCTTCTCAGGGTAGTTTCTAGCTCAAGTTTGCGTAGCTTTTTTTCATGAATAAGTGTTGAGTAGTATTGCATGTTTATCAACATCTTCTGAGATGATTCTATGGGGTTTTTTTTTCTTTTACCATCTTAATGCTGTGATCTATATTACTGGATTTTCTGATGTCATATCCTCATTGTATTCTTGGGTTAAAACCAAAGTGTTTATGATTCATCTTTACTCGTATACATTTTATATTTTATATAGCATATTTGCATCTGTTCAGAAGTGAGATTGGTCTATAAATTTCTTATCTTGCACTCTCTGATTCTAGTTTCAAGTTATTCTAGCCCTGTAAAATGAGGCACTTCACCCATTTTTAAAAATTCTGTGAAACAATTTGTTGTAATAAAAAATATAATTTTCTTCTTTTCTAGCTTGGCAAAAGAAATCCATCTAGACATAGTGTGAGCCTGGAGATTCTGAGGGGAGAGTGAAGTGACTGGGAGTAAGATTTTTGAATATCAACTCAATTGATTCATTGGTCATTAGTTTATTCATGTTTCCAGTTTTTCTTGAGCAGATGCTCAATGGTTACAAACATAAGCAGTATGCTTAATGGTTATAAACAGACTGGTTTTGAATCTGCAGCACAGATTTGAAGACTGTCTTTCCAAAGTTCTATCCATTGACCTTGACCAATTTTCTAAGCCTCTCTAATCTTTGATTTCCTCATCCATCAAAGGAGGGTAATAAATACTGCCTACCTCATACAGTTGCTTGAAGCATTAAATGAAATAGCGCCTATAAAGCGTTCACCACAGTATTTGGAAAACAGGTAAGATACAGTCAATGTTAGCTATTGTTAGCAGTGGATGTCATGTAAGAAAGGATGGACTTTAGAAAATAAATTCCTTTTGATCAAGAACCCATACATTTTGCACACACAGCCATTCAATTGGGTAATTTTTGTGAAGGCTGAACATGTCAGCCTCTCCAACTGGAGAGATTCTGCTTTGATTTACTTTCTTCACATTAAAAAAAAAAGTTTTTTTCCTTCTGATTCTGAATCATCTTCCTGGTTATGAAATACAGATAGACAGATCCCTCTCTGTCCATGTGCATCCAGATTCTTCAAGTATTCAAGTATACCCAAGATGAGCTTGTACACATTCTCGGAGAATTACTCTTTCCTCCACTTTGATGTCCCTAGTGGTAGGAGTCTTAAGTGGCTCTTTTGCATGAGTCCACATTTACTGTCAGCAGGCTAAGGCAGGTTCCACAGTTGATTTCAGTGTCCACTGGACTCACACAGATCCAGACCTGCCTCTACGACTTACTACCCATAGCCGTGGGCAGGTTACTTAAGACTTCAAACACCAGTTTTCATTCTGAGAGAATGTGGGTACAGGTTGGAATCCCTTACTGGAAACTCTCGGGATCTAAAGTGTGAAACTGAGACTTTCTCAGATTTTAAGAAGTTAATCGGGCAGACACACAACCATATATTACATAACACCCTAGCTGGAGTCTCGAGCAGTTCCCTATAATCAAACACAAAGACATTCCAAAAGAGAAATGTAGGATTGTTCACAATAAATAAATCAATATTATAAACAGCTTGCCACTAATTCAGCTGAGGTCAGATCAGAATTTGCTACTAAATGAATTAGGAAAAAATTCCAATGTTCAGTGCTTTCTGGATTTCAGTACTGCAGGAAAGCACTGTGACCCTGCAATATCAGTACCTGCACCATGGTGTTTTTGTACACAGTAAATGAAATTATGTAAAGTGATCCTAAGTCGTATTTCCACCACTGAAAGGTGCTCTACAAACAGAGCATTTATAACCCCAAGGGCACTCAACACCATAGAAACAAATATAGTACATCTTTCTAGAGCAAATTCTCTTGTAATTATCTTTTTATTTACATTGTCTCTCTCTCTCTTTATATATATATACATATATATAATTTCTATAAATCTATATAATAAAACACATTCTCATTATTTTATAATATATATAAAAATTATATATATATATATATATATATATATATAATTTTTTCTAATATTTTATCTTGAGCATGAGTGAGGGGAGCCACAGCTCTCCACTTGCTGTGGAAAAGGCTGTTCCAATGTCCCCTTCTTCCAGCAGAAGGAGTAAAGAGGGAGCTCCTGACTAATGTGCTTTTCATGAAAATGCTGTTTCCCGTGCCTTCACACCACCATTGGTAGAAATGAAGAAAAACCTCCAAATTCTATATGCTCCTAACGAGACCTACCACTGCCCTGCCCACCAGCACTCCCAGTCTCACACCACTATCTGCCTTGCACTTTCAGAACTAATTTCATTGTGCCCTCCATTTCTGTTTACATCAAACTCCCAAAGAAGCCCAGTACTCCCTGGTCATCTCTTAGTCCCAAGACTCTAACCCCCATAGATGACTCCATCTCCAACTCCTACCCAACTCCTGAAACTCAACCATATGCCCTTTGGCTTTCCTGGTCAGTCATCCACAAGATCCCCTATATCTTCAGCAACTTCACATTTTTTCTTGCTCCAGCTGAAGCCATGACATTGTTAGGAGGTGACCGATTTCTGTCCCACAAAACTTTTACCTTACTGCAGCTTCCAGACCATTTTCATCCTCTGCTGTCTAAAAATCCCTAGTTTTGAAGCCCATACTATCAAACTTGAGCACCCATTCATTCTTGTTACAGTCATCCTCAGAGCTCTAAGTCACTTCAGCTCATGCCTAGAGAATTTCAGCTCCTGGCTCACTTTTTCTCTCTTGTTTAATTGTCATAATTGGTGATTTCAAAATGCACACGTATAATATCTGCCATTTCCTGTAACCACTGACCATGGCCATTTTCCCTCCAATGCAAGATCTTGTTCTTCACCCTATCTAAGCCCCAAACTTCTATCATTCCCTCCAGGACCCCTTCATTATCAGTAACTGCAACCCCTCCAAAATTTAACTGCAAGCAACACACCTCCTGTCTACCCAGAGTATATCAACAGTTCTCCAACCCACTGACCAAACTCAGTCAATCAATAATTAGTATTTTAGATACTAAAATAAATAATCTGGTTCAAGATGTCAGATGAGAAAATCTTACAAAAATGAGGATAATTTTTACAGTATATGTTTAATAATAGAAATCCTAAAAATGAGGAAAGTGTGAGGGAGGCCACCTCCAGATCAAAACTATATATGTGTGTGTGTGTGTGTGTGTGTGCGCGCGCGCGCGCGTGTGCATGGCGTTTAAGCTGGGATAGAAAGAGAAAGAAAATTATGAAAATGAATATATGTATGTATATGCATGACTGGGACATTGTGCTGTACACCAGAAATTGACACATTGCAACTGACTGTACTTCAGTAAAAAAATAAACAAATAAATTGAGAAAGGGAAAGAAGATTATGAAGCATTTGATAAACTAAACAAGGCAGAGAACATTGAAGCCCCTAAAACATCCTGCATGGCCAAAGGTGAGAAAGGAAGTCTTTCCAGCAGAAACCTAGGGATTCCCTAGACTCAGAATTAGCTAGTATGGAGGATGGAGTGAAAAGTAGGGCTTAAAACTGGAATTAATTGGAGGTTTTGAAACCAGTTAATGCCTCTCTCCACTCATCAATCTCCACATTGAAAGTAGAGTCTCTTTAGAATTTACTCCTGGGCAAAAATAATATATACATATATAAAAATGAAAATTTGAGAGAAAAGATAAGAGCCTTAGAGAATCAGTTCAGAGGGTCCAACATCCAACTACTAGGTTTTCCGAACAGAGAAAACACAGGAAAAAAGTGAAGAAACTCAACAACAACAAAATATATAGAAGAAAAATTCCCAGGTGTGAAGAAAAACATTAATCTTCAAACTGAAAGTACCCATCAAATTTTTAAAAATTTGTTTGGCACATAAGCAATGTTGGAAACTTTTAATACCAATTAAACAAAAGTGTTACAGTTCTTATGCATTCTGTCCCTGCCCACCTCTTCAGAATATTAGGCACCAAATATAACTTGTTCATTAACAATTGTTTGTGTAAGTATGCTCTTAAAGGAAGTGGTAAGTAGAGTATTCACAAGTCAATGACCTTTTAAAACTGAAATTCTTAGGCTAGAGGAAACAAAGAATTAAACTTTAGGTAAAATTTAAAACAAAGGCATTAAACTTTAGGAATGTACAGTATAGTATTTTAAATAAAGTAACACAAAAGAGTACTATGAGTTCTGGCTCTATGAGAAAATGTGTCAGAGTACCAAAGGAGACATAATGTCCCCTAATTTGAGAATCAAAGTATATCTGCCATGGAAACAGTTCACCTTTTTTTTTCAAAAGAATTAAAGATTATTTCTATCATTCCTTCAACCTAAATTATTATAGAAACACTGGAGAGTATAATAAATGAATCTATGACACCAAAGACCAAAGTTCTAATCTGTTTTCTGTCATGTGATGCTAGAAAATTGCCCAAATTTTGACTCTCAATTCCCCAGCTGTAAAATGGATATAAACCTCTGTCCTGCCTATCTTATAGCAGTATTGTGAGATTGTATTCATTCATTCAATACATACTTGTAAGTATCTATTACACACATTGCATATGAATATTCACAAAGTAGGCAGGCTTGCTGCTCTCCTAAATCTAGTGGAAGGAAATGAAAAATTCTCATTAAAGGCCTCTTAAATTATTTTCAAATGTATATGCAAGTAAAATATTATTTTTAAATTTCAGTTATTTTTTAACTTACTTTAAGCTCTACAATGCCTTGTGCTATACAACCCCAGTAAGTATTTTCAATTAAGCACATATATTGCAATGTATACTTTTATAAGTACTAGGCAATCTAAAGTTATTGATATAATACCAAAGTAGGACTTTCTCATATCAACCTAGCTTAAGAACTTTTAAGTAAATCAAGACAGAAATTAATAATCATGATAAATGTAGAAATTCTGCTACCACACCAGTGCTAAAAAACTATTATAAACTGTTGGTCCAGAAAAATAACCAGAAGCAAATTATCTTTAAGAGATTTGAGGAGATGGTACTGTCTTACTTTTATCTCACAAATAAGTATAAGATTTCTAATGCTGTTCTGTGAGTGAAGATTGTAAAAAGAATTGATTTCCATATCACATTCCATCTAAAATGCACGATAGTTCTTTGGGTCATAAAACATAGACATTCCATTCGGTTTACAATGCTTAAGCAATCTGGAGTCAGATTGTTTCTTTTTTGCCAAGGGAGTTTGTGCTTTTCCCTGGTCTGAACAACAGATCTTTTAAAGACAAGAATCCAGTGACCTTCTTCAAGGGTCATTTGGAACCCTGGGCAAAATGTAACAGTTCTTACTGATGGATTTCCACACACAGTTACTGGAGACGCAAAGTCTATGGTAAATAGAGTCTAGGGAAACACAAACCTGGATCTGTCCGCCAGCTCATTATTAATACATCTGAATAGCCTGAACCTCTGACCTATGTACTGAATCTTTAAGCAAAACTTCCCTTCTTCCTCTCTCTTCTTTATGGCACTGTGGTCCTTGCTGGCTTTGCTTGCTTTCTTCTATACTTTGCATTCATGTAATCTCCATTACAATATTAAGGCAGATTTATTTTGTTTTCGACATCTGTTCTTTTCAGCCTTATTGGTAACATTTAGTGGCAAGATGAGCTAGGGAAAGAAAATACCCAGAGCATGTGGGGTTTCAAGAGTAAAAATAGAGCTCTCTTTCTTTGATCCCCAACGTCATGTTTCTCCTACAGTGCTTCCTCCTTGCAGCTCAGTAAACATTAGATGCTAAAGTCATACTACTGTGAAGTTTGGGAAGAGACAAAGAGAAAGGACAGATAACAAAAACCCTGAAATTAAAAGCAAACACACTTTACACAGCTCTTAAATATTAACCTAAATGGTAAAGAAAAAAAAAAAAAACTCAAGTGAATTTGTGAACATTGCATAAGAAAGTGCATGCAAAAATAAAACTGACATAAATAATCCAAGACTCAAAATTACTATTCAGATCATTGTCTGATAGGAAAAAGAAGAATTCTATCATCAACAGGAGCATACCAATGCTGCTACAAAACTTGACATCTTCTCCTAAAATTCTTTACTAATATTGCAATATCAGAACTTGAAGAATTTAATTTTCTATGATAGTTCATCTCCACAGATTTAGGTATTGACTAAAGAAAGAAATCACTAGTAGCATCATCGACATGTTCGTTGTCCAGTTGATTCATATCTCTTAAGTGGTTTACCCATGACAACTTAAAATCGAACCTATATACTTTCCTAAAATAGCTAACGAAAGTTCTCTGGGCATTGAAATCTATGCCTAAATGTAATTTTAATTTTGCCTCATTATTATTTTATACCACACTTTTCTTCAGGTAAAAAACCCATCAAATTTTGGGTCTGCTTCTACCCACTTATTTGGGTCTCAAACAGATTATAGTGAATCATTTAAAATTTTTAATTACATTCTTGTTAGGCAGGAAGAGTACCATTCCTTCCCTACAAATCCTCTCAGATAATCCAGAAACGGGTTCATGGCTGTGTCTGTGGAAGAAGTTGTGCATAGTGTTTGAACATTAAATCTGAGCTGAGAGAAAATGAGTCCTGCAAGCAGTGAAAAACCAGGGAATCCTTTCATTGTCACAACCCAGCAGCCACCAGATGCTTAGAATTCCATGTATTTTAAGGACAAACTATTCAGTGACTCCTTTGACACCCAGAGTATGCCAATAATTCAATGTATTAGTTGGATGCAAATTTTATACAATAAGGTATGGAAAGCAAACTGTAATTGGGGGTGCCAGAGTGAATGGAACTCTATCCTCTGACAGGGCTCATTGTTGAGCTCCAGCCTGGACCTCCGACCCGCTACTTTGCAGAGACACAATAGCCTTTGATATGAGACGGTGGGAAACGGACTTAGAGACTCATTTCACATTCAGTTGCAATTCATCAGTTTGGCGAGGACTTTTAGCAGCTTTAATGACCACAGCAATTGATGGTTAAATCAATTTGTGCCGGTGACAGCATGGCTGGCCTGTAGACTGTAACAATCAGGGATTGCACCAGGCAGAAAGGACTCTGTTATTCAGATGTGCACAGCTCCTACCCAGCTCACAGTGAGAACAACGGGGAGACAGTCTCTCACAGGGCAGACCCCAGAGAATACACGCATTCACTCCAGTTGACCACACAATGCCGGGGCTTCTTTGTAAAACAGTGGCATAGATTTTTTTTTTTAAGTATTGTTGCAAGTAAAAATATACAGTAGAATACAAAGATTTCTAATATTTAACTATGTCCTAAGAGAAAGTAGCAAACCAGAAAGAATTTAACCTTTGTTCCCTTGATCGAAATGGGTGGTCCCACTCCCGCCACCACTAAACACCCCTCCCCCACAAAAATAAAAAGAAAGGAATAGAAAACAACAGCAGAGATTATTACAGAGGACGTTTATGTTTGGGAGAAAAAAAAAGGTGAAACGGGAATTTAAAAAACACTGCATTCTGTGTCAAAAAGAAGGAAATACTGCTCCCTCTTCCGTTTATTAGAGGGATTTTTTTCCAAATAGAAGACCTATTTAAATTTTTAAATATAAATGTTTATAACGAAAAAAAATGGCAGTGTCAGCATGGGATTGCTTATGTGATTTATTTATAATAAAAAAGGTTAAATAAATAAATACTTTGCCAAGTCTACGGGTTAATGTTTGAGAAATTTATAAGCAAAATTGACATTTTAAAGGTGGGGGAAGGGACAAAAAGTCATCTCACATCAACAAAACTTTTTGTGCCAGGATAACTGAATGTTAGAATGACTAATTAAATCATACACAACACAAGCCTGCATAAAATGAACTAAATAAGGCCTCTAAGTTCAAGTAATGGGGAACACCAATATATTATTTAGACATCTGAATTATAATGACTGAAATAACCTAAGATCCACAGATACACTTTAATGGATTTCTAAGATATGAGAGCTAATTTAAATTACTTTTTGGAATTTTTTGAAACAGGCATTAATGCTACAGTTTTCACAAAACAGAAATCATCTCCAAAAGTACAGAAACAATGTTCATGCAATGTCAAATTCAGAATTTAATGAAACTGACTACTAAAATGGACTCTCTGTAATCCTGAGTTATCTTTTATACCCTATTAAAAATCAGACCAAACAATACAATATATTTTTAAGCCATGGTGGAAAAGGCGGTGGGGGAAATGATCTCTCTCAGAACATGGATAGATCCATGGGAAATGGATTGCACAAAACATGCAGCTATAAAGTACTGTGGAAAAAAAAATGTAAACAACATTTTTCACCAGATTTGTCTAAACATTGAAAGAATATTGAGGTTGTACAGAGGAGGTCTTGGCACTGAGTCCAGAAGCTGTACTTGGTAACTGGGGAGGGGGAAGACAAGGAGGTGCGTTTCCATGGAAACGCTGGTGCTGAAAGCAAATGGAACTAGCGTGCATCTTCCCAAGGGAGGAGGGGAGTATGGAAAGTGGATATGGAGGGGGAAGGGCTGTGGCAGCTTCTGAAAAGCTAGTTTATGCTTAATAAGTGGTTTGTGTAGAGCTGTGACGTGATCCATATTAGAGTGTGTATTCCAAGAGATCTGACAACCCCTTGTAATGTACTGTTTCAGTGATTAAAGACCACTTTGCCTGGGAATATATATTTGTCTTACAATTTCCAGTTTGGATATATAAAGATACTGAAGTCACTGTGATGCTTGCACTGTCTCTTGCCTTCACAATAAAATAATATTGAGGTGACTAGAATAGAACTTTGCATGTCTTTTTCTTTATCATTGTACCTGAGAGTCAAGTTTGTATGAGGATGAATAAAATCTTTTATTTCCTTCCCTTGGCATTCAAAAGCACACAGAAGTGGTTTCTCATACCTTTGACTATGAAACTCTGATTCACTCATGACAATGGTGTTTCATGTGTCACAAGGCAGTATATTATTCCTAAGAAATAAGAATGTATAAAAGCTAACCTTATTTACCTGATTAAAATGATAATGATTAATATTTTCATCTCATTACAAACAGCTCAACATAAAGAATAAAACAGTAATGGCACCAAGAAGTGGTGACAGATGGAGGACTAGCTTTCCTCAATGCTCTGGAAATAAACACATTACCACAGAAGGGAAACCTTTCATCGGAGGTCAGATTACATTGCAAATCAGCACTGAGCAGAAGCGCCCTGATAAAATATGGGCTTGGTTGCAAAGGAATTATATTTACACCACCACCTGATGGCTTTAATAATAAAAATCGGGCTCAGAATATATACTTGTCTATAATAAACTTGTGAGGGCAGTAGCTATCTCTACCTTTTTCACGTAATATTCCCAGCACCCCACAGATCCTACACTTAGCAGATACTTAATACATATTTGTTGGCTATTGACTAAAGAGCAAGGTGAACCATTTTTCAAAATTATGAGACACAACTTGTAAATGCACAGGAAAGAAATGAAGCTTTATTCACCATCTCCAATATAATAGGCAGCATGCTCAAGCATATTATTTAATACTCGTCAATACCTGGAAAGTTAGTTACTATTATTCCCATTTTACAAGTGAGAAAAGAGAATCCCTGGAAGGCTAAGTTACTTTCTGACATTTACACCCCTGAAAAAGCTGAGACTCAAATCCAGTCCTACCTAAATAATGCCTTTGTGATCTTTCAACTTTTCGATCTTACTTACTTTAGACCAGAAAGAACTGACTAACTCCTACTTTGGTCTAATCTGAAGAACTAAAATGCAAAGGATTTACTCATCATACTCATACTCTCCTTGGGACCCCTCTGACACCCCAGGGAACACAGCTACTGCTCCCATCAACCCTACCCCTTGGAAGCCAGTGGAAGCCAGGACCCGAAATCCAAAGTTGAATTAACCAAGTACATAACCCAGCTCTTTGTATACAACTGGGGCTAAAACTCTGTAGAAGTATATTTTTATATTTGTGTTTTACATTTTATATAAATATAAAATATTTTATATTTGTGTTCCTAAGTTCTGATGGGATCTTGGCACAACCCACATTTCTACTCTCTAATGTGCTGCTTCCCACACTCTATGAATCAGTCTCTGCTAAGATTGAGCCCCTCTGGACTGGCAAAGCTTTACCAAGATCCATCTCAACCCCTTCCCTTCCTTATCCTCCCTCTACTAATTCCATTTTAAAAACTCAGTTCCAGTGAATCCAATGGAACCTCCATCCATTATCAGTATGTTTTACTAGTATCTTCATAGAATAATCTCTCCACTACCAACATCTTCACGGTTTTCTCTTTCATCTGAAAAAGAAGTTGTTTATTTTTCTTCTCCCTATATTTCAAGGCTCATAGCACTCCTGAATTCCTACCAACATTTCAGACCATTATTTGTTCATCCTTGCTTTAAAAGATAGTATGCACCTTTGTTTAAGTGCCCATATACTATGAGCAGATAATCACATGACAGGCATTGTCTGAAGACATTGGTTTATTTTCCATGGATCTCACTTCAACTCCATGAAGCAGTGATATTTATTTCCATATAATATTCCTTGAAAGTAAGTTCCAAACAGGTTAAGTAACTGACCTAGCTTTTGAAGTAGAGTGGGAACTGAACCCCCCAGGCAAGTTCTCTTCACAGCATCACCGTTCCTCTGTATCTGGTAAAGCAAATCTCTTTCCACTCTCATTTTTGCCGTCCATCAGTCTCCATACAACTCCCTACGGTGACTGAAGACTCTTACAAGTGACTCATATTGTCTCTCTCCATTGCCAACATCTTGGAGTATGCACATGTCCACCTTGGTTGTGCATCTTAACACATTACTAATCTCTGCCCTGATTATCCTTTTTTTTTTTTTTTAATGTTCAGGAAACCACCATCATGGGTATACCTTAACCAGTTTCTCAAAATGTGGCTTAGACACCTTTGATGATCACCAATGAGGTCAGCAAATATGAGGCAGTTTAAAGCAAAAGATAATGAAACTATTTTGTCTTTTATTTCACAAATCTCATTCGTTTAGTCCGTAAGTATTCATTATGCATCAACTCATTGCCAGACACTATGGTAGGTACTTAAGACAAAGCAGTAAACAAGATGGACAAGGTCCTGTTCTCACCGGGCTCATGATCTTAGAGGTAGAGGAAGGCAAAAATAAAACAATTATAAAAAAGAAGGAAAAACAATATATTGTCAAGTAGCCAATTGTCATACTTATCTATTCAACAAATACTCCTTGAGTTCCTATTCTGTGTCACTCACTGTTGTACACAGTGAGGACGCAGCTGGAACCACAGAATGCCAGAGCCAGAGAAACATTCATCCCTAGGAAAGATAATGGTATGAAACCTATTGTATTGTTGCCAAAACATGGCCTCTATACCCCACTTCTTGAGGATAGAGTTTTAGATGAAGTAAAAAAGGCAGCTTTATTTCTTTGCCAGGGAAAGGAGGCCACAATGGGCTAATGCCTCTAAGATTGTGAGCCTGCTGGGGAGAGAAGGCAGGGGTTTTTAAAGGAAAAGTTCAAGAGTTCAGGGAGCAGAGCTAGTTTCCATAGAGAACGCATACAAGGGGAATATTCTATAAGTAAAAAATAATAAGGAAATTTATTTAGAGTATAGGGCATGAAGGAATAAAACATGGTAGTGTGAAAGAGAGAGGTGAGGGTTAGGGTTTGAAATCTGGGAAGAAAAGAATAAATGTGGTGCTGGCAGAAGACCCTTCAGAAAGAGGAGACTTGAGAACCAAGGAATAAGAAGTGTCAGAAATTCTATTAGGTTCTTAATAATTATCACACGTTTAATGGGTACATATGAACAACTGAAACAGTCAATAGTTTTTAATCTAACATTCAAGTTTAGTGTCATCTCAGCTAACATATTATTTCAGAATTTATGTTTTTGCTTGCAGTTGTTATTATCCTATAATATATTTCAAATTCAGAAAATCATGGATAAGTGGCTCAAAAGTTGTTCACTGAGGCATAAAAGTGGCAAAAATAATCAACAAATTACTACAGCCAGGCAATTCATAAGTAGTGAAACAAACTTCAGGGTAATACCTGTGGTGAGCCTCTATGTGTAAGGCAAGTGACTCTGCAAGTGTAATTATTTCACATAAATAGTAAAGGACAAAATGAGAATAAGCTACATAATAATGAGTATCTGAAAATACAGTTTCATTGAACCAGCGATCAATTAGGCTCAGTGCATTTTCTGTTGAAAGTATATCAAATAACATTATAAAGCCATAAAAGCTTTTATACTGTTTTCAAAATAGCACACGGTGACCTCTCTGGTAGACCAACTGAATTTTTCCAGAATGAGGAACAAATAATGGTTTGCATGCAGTATAGAACTGATTAATTTGCTTGCCAGAGGCAGAGAAGAAACTAAAACAACAAAGGCAACTTTGAAAGTCATATGCCTCAGAGCACAAACAGGTATGAGAAATACTATTGCTGACAAGTTTAGAAGGCAAACCTCACAGTCAATTAATTGTGTGTGTGCGTGCGTGCATGTGCACGTGTGTGCATGTGGCGGGGAGGGTGTTTTGGAAAGAAAGCAAAGTAAGTTGAATACGAAAACCCCAGTGTATTCTGCATAATAGCAGTGATGTCTCATTTAGAAGGGGAAATGCTATTAGTTTTGTCTTAATGGTGCTGATACTTTGTGTCACATTTCTATAAATGTCACTAATGTGTAGAGCATGAATCAGGTCCAAGTATGTGTGGGAGATATGAGGGAAAAGTGATATGTGATTATTTGTTCTGCACTGACAGAGAGGTGGTTTTTGGTACGTGATGATTATTTTGCAAACCAGATACAGACTGGCACAGTTCGTTTAGATCAATGCTGACAAATTTCAACTATGTGTGTGGCAAATAGGATACGTTGCTGCACAAATAAAACTAATTCCACCTGCATGTCAATCAATACATACTCATTCACAGAGAACTTTTGCTAATGATCACTTCATCCTGATGGAGATTCAGTATTGAAAGAAATGTGAAACTCTGTCAACACAATTAGATGGGATTACTGGGTGCATGATTTTTGAAAATACGGATGTATATTTATTATATTCACTGCTCTACAGTGAATACAAGAAAGTAAATATAAGAAAGCTCACTGGTTGTTAAAGGGAAAGATACATCCATTTTTGAACTAAGGAGTAAGAAAAAAACACTACATAATGACACTGATACTGCTCAGAACTGTATCAAATGGCTTTCTCAAATGTTCTCCCTTGAATAACCTGCATTTATCACTTAAACTAAAAAAACACATGATTTAATGTTGAGAATCATTTGAAAAAGCTACCAGGATTTACTACAAAGATGGAACTGTTGTATTAATAGGTCATTTGCTAAAAGTTTCATGCTTCCCCAACCCTTCATAATTTTTTCACTCAGTGGAGAAATTTATACTATATAATGAAATTTTTTTAAATTGTGGTTTAAAAAAACTCCTAACATAAAATTTACCACCTTAACCATTTTTAAGCGTACAATTCACTAGTGTTAACTACATCCACATTACTGTACAACAGATCTCCAGAAATTTTTCATCTTGCAAAACTGAAATTCTATACCCATTGAACAACTCCCCATTTCCTCCTCCTCCCTGCCACTTTCTATCAGTTTGACTGCCTTAGGTACCTCATACATGTGGAATCACACAATATTTGCACTTTTGGACTGGCTTTTTTCAATTGGTGTAATGTCTTCCAAGTTCATCTGTGTTGTAGCATATAACAGGATCTCCGTTTTCAAGAATGAATAATACTCCATTATATGTATCTACAACATTTTGTTTATCCATTCATCCATTGAAGGACATTTGGGTTGCTTCTACCTCTTGATTATTGTGATTAACGCTACAATTAACGTGGTTGTGCAAATATCTCTTAATACTTGCTTTGAATTCCTTTGGATATCTACCCTAAAGTGGAATTGCAGGATCATATGGTAATTGCATTTTTAACTTTTGGGGGAACTTTCATACTATTTTCCATAGTGGCTTCACCATTTTACATTTTCACCAACAGTGCACAGGGATTTCTATTTCTCCACATTCCACCAAGACTTCTTATCTTATGTTGTTGTTTTCTTTTTTTTAATGCTTGCCATCTTGATGGGTATGAAGGGATAACTCATCATGATCTTGATTTGTATTTTCCTACTGATGAGTGATGTTGAACATCTTTTCTTGGCTCATTGGCCATTTGTATATTTTCTTTGGAGAAATGTCTATTAAGTCCTTTGCTTGTTTTTTAATTGGGTTGCTTGATTTTTGTTGTTGTTGTTGAGTTGTAGGAGGTCTTTATATATTCTGGATGTTAACCCCTTAATCACATATATAATTTGCAAATATCTTCCCATTTTGTAGGTAGCCTTTTACTCTATTGATTGTTTCCTTTGATGTGCAAAAGTTTTTAAGATAAATCCCATTTGTCTATTTTTACTTTTGTTGCCTGTTCTTTTGTCATCATATATAAGAAATCATTGTCAAATCCAATGTCACGAAGCATCTCGTTTCTATGTTTTTTATGGGAGTTTTACAGTTTCAGGAGTTAAGTTTAGGTCTTTAATCTACTTTGACTTCACTTTTGCATAGGTAAGAATCTAACTTTATTCTTTTGCATGCGGATATGCAGTTTTCCCAGCACCATTTGCTAAAGAGACTGACTTTTCTCCATTGTGTGGTCTTGGCACCATGGTCAAAGATCTTTTTGATCATATATTATAGGGTGTTATTTTTAAACTGTATTCAAATTCTATAAAATTAAAATATAATTTCCAGAGTTAAATGCAACTAAAGAATGGGTTAGAAATCCATTTGCATATATCTCCCAACTTCTACTTTGAGTGGGAAATGTTTGTTAACAGCACTGGATTTAGTTCACATGAGGAATCTCTCTGAATTTCTGGGCATATATTCATTCTGAATATCCAGCACCAAATACTTATTTCTATTCTGCAAACTCATGCTTGTAAATACAGTACTAATTTAATACAAATAAAGATTAAGAATAGAAAACTGCTGAGTGTGATTCCTAATTTATGTATTAAGTCATCTACAACTGAACTCGATTATCAAAACTTTGGTGTAAAGCAAGGAACATTCCCTCACTTATATTAAGCAATGATCATTATTATCAACATGTATTAAAATATTATTTATTCTATTTTTATGTTGTCATAATTTTTCTATTTATTTCAAAAAATTGTTCTAATATATTCCATAGATCCATTAAATGATCTAAAACCACATTTTGAAAAGCTCTGTTTTGAATCTATAACTACATATCCACTAAAACATAACCATCCAATAGAAATATAACACAAGCCACACATACAATTTGAACTTTTCTAGTAGCCACATTAAAAAAGTAAAAAGTAACAAGTAAAATTAATTTTGATAATATATTTAAATATACCCCTAAATATCACTATTTCAACATGGAATAAATATTTTAAATATTTTAAAATATTGAGATATTTTGCATTCCTGTTTTCACACTTCAAAATCTGGTCCATACTGTACATTTACAGCGTATATCAATTTGGAGTGGCTGCATGTGACTAATGGCTACTGGACTGGACAGCAGGACCCTGAAACCTTAGCCTTAACAATCACATTCTCTGATCTTAATCTTCCATCCATTCACTTCTTCTAATATTTTTCTCTCATTAAACCCTATCCTTTGATCCTCCTTTCTCAGAGTCCAGCAATTCCGTCTGGCCTACATTAGGAAAGCTCTCAGTTAACTTGCTATCTAATCAATGCACCTAACCTGCCAGACCATTCTCCAATGCTGGATCAGTTCAAGCACTGACTCTTCCATCTCTCCTCCAGCACCATGAGCACTGCTGAAGAAAGTGTATGTTGAAAGCCACACTGACCGGTGCTATCTCACATTTTCCCCTTCACCCCTAGCTGGTGCAGGTGGGTCTTCAATGCTCTATTAAACATCACAACCCTAGTATTCATTCTTAGTGGGATTCACTTTCCTTCAGCAGACAGTTCAAACTTAGATCACTCTCCTAATGGCCCATCCACTTCTTTCTCCCTCAGCCTTGGTGGATAATCTATCTCCCTATTTCAGAGAAAACAGAAGTGCTCAGACATACACAACCCTTACCTCTTCAAGGCAAATGCCTTCCACCTGAGCTGTCAGGGCATCTGCTCTCGGATTTCTCAATGACTTTGTGTGGAAAACAAGATGACAGATGACATCCAAGTTAAATACTGACATCATTACTCAATTTCTTAAGGGAATTTCAGGTTATTGTTCCCATTCTGGTACCAGATAGGTGACTTTAAGCAAGTGTTTCCAGACCAAAAGTCAGGCTGGATGAATTCTGTTGTCTCTTTTAGCTCCAGTGTTTTAAAGTCCACACTTCCAGCATAATATAAAGTGAGTTTTGAAGTGCTGAACAGATACAGAGAGGAAAATGAGTGTGTGGAGAATCAGGTGGCCTCTGTTCCTTTCTGGCTCTGCGACCTTAGACACAGACCCAAACCTCTCCAGGTCTCTGCTTCCTCATCTGTAAAGTTGAGATGCTAGTAACCACACCACAGAATTGTTCTGAAGAATGACAGGCACGGCCCAGGTGGGCAAGCCTCTCCCAGGACAGTGCTGTACCAGAGCAGGACTCGAGTGCCATCTGTTGTTTCAGGCAACTGCAGAGGCATCATGGTGGTGGTCACCCATCTGCACACAGACACATCCCTGCCCTGTTCCTGCAGACTACATTTCCAGGCTCCCTTGCCAACTGGCTTCCTGGCAGGTTGGCCAGTCAGAGGCACTGGGAGAAGACTAAAAGGAGAAGGAAGAGAGAAGTACAGAATTTCTCCCTCTTTTTCTAAGCCTCAGGCAGCTTTTTACAGGGTTCTATCTCCCTGCCAGACCCTCCCTACCTTAATGGTCCTGGGTATTTGATCACAAGAGATAGCCTGAAGCTTGGGTTCTGCTATCAGCACCCCCTGTGCACCTCCACCTCTCCTGAGGTCTCTCCCTTTGCTTAAAATATTTAGTGATTCCTGCTTCCTGGGTGGGCCCTGTCTGACACAGCTATGATTGGTGTCGGCTATCTTGGGAGAAGAGGTGAGGATTTTAGCACTGAGGAAAGGAAGGAGACATAATCTATTAAAACCCCAATTAGATTTCAGTGCTCTAATTCTTACACTTGGTCAAATGTTCATTACACTAATTTCATGGCCTGATGCTTAGTTTCAAAGTTTCTCAGGGAAGTGCTGAGTTCACAGAATAAGCAAAAATTGGGGACAAAATTTGGTGAGTCCAATGCACCACAGCTGGACTTACTAGCAAAGCCACAGGGTGGAAACTGAGCTACACTGAGCCAGACCAACTGGATTTTATGATCTCAGGTCCAGTTTTCCCACAGCCTGTCCTCCTGCAGCTAATGGCCTACGGGAATTGAAACTCTTCCCCCATCCCTGCAGGCTTTGCTGTGTTGGAATGTTGAGGTTTCTAATGCTAATTTTAACCACAATCTCCCCTGCAGTAGGCTGCACTGGGATGGTTCAAAGCAGATGCATATGTAGAAGAATAAGATTTTTGAGGAGAAAAACTCAACCTTTCCTTAGGCCTACATACTGGATGAGAATTCATCTCTTGTACATCACTACTTCTCAGAAATACTCTGTCTTAAGCTGATGGTGAACTGCCATGCCAGAAGTTCCAATCTCTCAGAAATGTCACATTAATGGCTTCCCCTGACCTCCGAACCTCTTCATCCCTGTGCTCCCCTGTTGCAATGTCAGAAATTCCATCATTATATCTATTTGCTTCTTCCTTGACCATTCATTTGTCTAAGCTCCTGCACAGCTGACAATTAGATGGCTTTACATACAATTTCTCACTTACAGGTGGAACTAATGATATTTTATTTCATTCTAATATTCCCTAGGTAACAATTGTCCTACTCAAATAATTTTAATAATTCTAACAAACATTTATTGAATCAGGCTCTTTTCTAAGCACTCTATGTACATTAGTTCATTCAATATTCACAACCACACTATGAAGTAGGAAACATTATTTTATTTCCTTTTACAGATGAGGAAACTGAAGCGCTTAGAGATTAATTTGAAAGTTATTCAGTTAGCAGGTAAAGGAGTCGGGATTCAAACCCAGGAATTCTGATGCCACAACCTGCATTCTCAATCTTGATCCCTACTAAGACACGGGTTTTTTAGTAATTGCCTCCATGGTTGTAACTTTTTAACCTAAATTTTTAAATTTAAATTTTGAATAATCACAGACTTATAAAAAAGTTATAAAAATAATGAAAATGCTTTTCATATTACCTTCACCCAGACACCCACAGCACAATCACCAAAATCAGGAAATTAACATTAATACAGTACTAATCAATATAGTACTAATCTACAAATATTCAAATTCTGCCAGTTGTCACACTAATTTTGTTTTTCTGACTTAGGGATCCAATCCCAGACCACACATTACATTTACTTGGCCTGTCTCCTTAGTCTCCTTTGTCTGAAACAGTTCTTCATCCTTTCTTTGATTTTCATGACTTTGACACTTTGAATTCATTACTTTTTGACTGTCCATTTGAGTATCGAAAACAATTCTGAGGCTTAGGAAAGTTGGGTATTAGTCACTGAGAAGCCCTCCTGACGTCACTCAAAGGCCCAGCACGATGTACAACTAACCCTGCATCTGATGGGATGTGAGATCTGACTTCTCATGGAGGATCTACAGGTTGCCTCTGGGATCAATTGCTGCCCCTTCCCTGCATGCCCTTCCCCCACTGGAGCCCCACTGGTTTGTAATGCAGTAGAGAAATATTTCATTCTGCTGAGTAATCTGTAGGAATGTGGTCTCTCAAGCATGTTCTGCCCTGAAACAATTATGTGGAGAGGCACATGAGGGAATTTAGTTTGTTTTCCTACATACGTTCCTCCTGAGCATTTCCACCTAATTGGCTCCGGATGAATTCCTTGCATGGATAAAAGCTGTAAATACCACATTTCTATTGTGATATAGGTATGTTAGGCAATGTCTCCATGTTTCATCATCTAAACTGAATACAACTATCTGCCATTTTCAGGTTATTACCTACTTTTATTCCCCAGATAGTCAAGGCAAAATGTACAGCAGCTCATGCTGCTTAGACTAACCCCTGTGTCTGTCAACTATAATTACCACACTAGAATTTTTCTCAGCGGACATTCTATACACTGTATGGAACGACATGGGGAAGGAGCAAAGAAAGAACCTTCATTAAATGTCATATAGCTCATGTAATGTGAAATAGACATACCTAAAATGGGTGGGCACCAAGGAGTGAGGGGTCCTCAGAAAGTTCAACAAAAAATGACTCGTTTTCAACACTATGACCATTCTCAGTTTACACTGTCCCTTCTCAGACTTGATCATGAGAGTTCTCACGCATTGATTAGTGTGATTAACTCTCTATTTTTCCACATAAATGGGTAAGAGTACACTAATACTTTGTAAAGTCACAGCAGTTCTCACATTTATTGGTCTTAAGACCCCTTTATAGTCTTAACAATTATTGAGAGTTCCAAGGAGCCTTTTTAAGTGAATCATCTCTATCACTATTTACTTGAAACTGAAACTGAGAATATTTTAAAATATTTATTCATAAATCACTTAAAATAATAATAAATCCACACAAATAACATCTTTGTATTATTGTGAAAATGGTTTTGACCTCACAGACCTTCTAAAATGGTCTCAGGGGCCCTCAGGGCTTCCAAGATCACAGTTAGAGAACTGCTGTGTAATAAACATTTCCTCTTAGGTCCTTGAGGCATCACCAGGAAAATTTAAGTCACAGCTAAATTCCCAGATTATGATACATTTTTAGTAGATTGGAAAAAAAAAAAAAAACCCAGCTAAACCAAGTTCCTCAGACTGAGAAGATAAGACTCAGTAAAAGCTTCCCCTAGGGGAGGCTGACAGCCACTTTTTATGTTGGTGGGGACAGAATTTTAGGCAACAGGAAAGCTGAAAACAAGAGTAGTGATTTTTTTTAATCTTTTGTTTTGATCCTCAATTCTGTGTACAGCATCATTCTTTGATCATCCAAAGATGGGCAATAACATAGTTAAAAAAATCCTTAAGCAATCTATGTAATACTTTCTTGCCTACAAATAACACCTTTCATCACTACTTTCAGCACATGAACTTAGAAGATATCAAACTGATTGGAAGGGAAGATAGGTTAGGACCATAAAAATCTTTAAAAATAAAAAAGAGTAAAATTATCTGTAAACTTCATTAACTGCCCCAATAGCCAAGAGACGACAACATTTTGGATTGCATTATATCACTCTGAAATGTGTTACCAAGATTTCTTAAATCATTTTCCTACTGTATTATCACTTAATCAGAATCAAATCCTAAAGACTCTACTATCACTCAGTTCAAGTACTGTTTCATACTGCAACTTCTTGTATACTACTAAGTTTCAAATGAACATGTATTTAGCTTCAAAATTTCACAATGACCCACAATGTATAACTACTTAATTGTCATAAACAAAGCGTTTATCTTTATTAAAGTTCTTTAGAAACTAAAAGAAAGGCATATTTAAATCTCCAAGCCACAGAAAAGGGATGAAATACTACTTTACCACCATTCCCCTTGTGCAAATCAGCAAGCTTGCAGACAGTTCTTAGCCCTGCTTTAGCCTGGCTCTGTGCCCAACCATTTCTTATTAGAGGCTCTATGTAGTGTTTGCAATAATTAAATGTTCTTGGAGTACAAAACAAATCAATAGAAATAACCTTAACCAAAACATAGTCTTTTTAGTTGTCGAGTTGTCAAATCTTATGAAATGTTGAATACTTACGATATATTTTCTTCTAGAAATCACTTTCTGCTTCACCACCACCACCACTCACCCTGACATTTTAAACAACAGTCTGAAGTGGTAAAGTCTAGGCTTTACTTCTGTGTATTGTCTTATAATTACTGCCCCAAACATAAACTGTTTACAAGTTTCAGGTGGGACTGACATATCTGTAAATGCATCACTTCTAATTAATAACCAAAATGAAATGTCTTAGTTTTTCTGACAGTGCTTTCCCAGTCTCATTGGGAAATACGCTAATGAGGATTCTAGTTACAAATGACGTTATCCCATCTCAAATGATCTTATGAAAGTCAGAGTCCGTTGGATGGATACTGGGAAAATTGAATTAATGAAGAAATGCAGAAGTTGAGAGAGTTTTACAGACTTTGGAGACTGCAACGAAGGATTCAAATGCTGAACCATTGTCTCTGCCTCTCCTGGTCTCTCTGTCTCTCTTCCCTGGTGTATGCATGCACACCTCACCTTGACTGCTCACTCCTGTCAGCTCTATTCTCCCAGGCTTTAACTTTACCAAGAAACATGGCCACCTAGCAGCTCTGAGGTGCAATCTTTACAACTCCAATGACACAGAACAAAGCCACGTATCTGCCCCTTTAACCAAACTATAGCCCAGAGGTGAGAATCCTGACTGGATGAGCACAGGTCACATGGCCACCACTAGGTCAGGACAAGGAGGGAAGGAAGCCAAGGGAGCAACCACCAAAACTACTTGGTTGGAATCAAGGAGGAGAAGGTTCTCAAGGGAAAGTGAGAGCTATTTCCAGAAGAAAAGTGGTACTTTTCAGGGAAAACAAAAGATATCAACCAGAGATAGCTTTTTTTTTTCTATTACAAATATGATTTTGAAATTATTAAATGATGAATGCCTTAGATTTAATCACTTATTTCATCAACTTTTGTTTCTCTTAAAATAATATCTTCCTTTTACTCACTATTTTGTAACTGCTCCCCTAGTACAGTCCCTCAATACTTAACCTGTTCAGACTCCTCAGATGACCAAAAGACTGAATCCTCTTCATCTGAGTTCCTAAAACCACTTCCAGACTACCCTGCCCTGGTCAAAGCCAGCCTCGTGAACAGCTCTTTCCAACAAGTGTCATAAATCCTGAATTTCTCATGTCTTAGAATGCCTCTCCCTCATCCACTTCTGTTTTCAACCCTGAACCCCTCCTTTAGCTACATCTATCAAGCCCCAGTCCCTATGAAGCATTTCCCATTCAGTCAGCTCTTAGTTTAATTCTCCTCCTACTAGCACGTAAAATCAACAGCACATTACAGGAATCTTTACTGTTGCAATTCTTATGCATCAGACCAGCTGCCTGAGGAGAGGCACCAGTTTTTACAATTCCTATCTGCTGCTGTATTTGCCTAGTCTACAGCTCTTCAGGCTCTTATTGATTCAGAGTTTGCTCTCATCATGCTTTTCTTGGGTTTTACAACTACCTTATATATTTCAGTTTTACTATTTAAAGTTTTTCTCCTACTATTTCAATGAAATACTCCCTAATCCATGCAATCCCTTAGCAAACCTTGGATAGCTGAATACAATTTCAGTGCAAAGCTTAAAATGCTCTACTTTCTAAATACTACTTGCATTTTCTGGGTCATATGTGTCTTTGCTTACTAAAATATATTACTAAGACTTCAACCCTAATTTAGTGAGTGAGCAAAATAATGTTTAATAAAGGAAATAAAATTTGAGGAAGAGAGAAACGAAAATACAATAGTGAAATCTTACTGCAGAGACCGGGACTTACTTTTAGACTTAAGAATATAGACGGAAACAAGATAATTATGAAAGGCGAAATATCTCAGCTGTGAGTGAAGGTCAAGAGAACATGAAGGAAGAATGTGGGAGAAAGAAGGTAAAAAGGACTATAAGCCACCACCCATTCTTCGGCCTTTATGATGTACCTGCTTTGCACCGTATAACTTAATGGCCCTTTCTTCTTTGAGCACTCTCCTACCTCAGAGTGAATTTTCTGGAATTAAACCACGCGGGCTTTATGGTTTGAAAGGACCTTAGTACACACAATTCTGGTAAGCGTTGCTATTTAGTAATTAGCCCAGCAATGACACAGTCTTACAATTTCCTGGAGTTTGTATGATTTCCTCTGTGAACTGACGTAGGTATGCCCCAAACCCTACCAACGGCATATGTGTTGAGTACACTGCACGTTGGACTGCTGAAAAGAAGATTTCTAAGACTCAGGCAAGCACACTGGGAGCTTTTTCTTCCTCTTTCAGCCACCACACCAAAGCAACCCTCCTCGTATTCAAGGCAGGGAAAATCATTCACTTTGTTTTGCTTTTTATAATTATTTTCTTTTGCCATTTAGAAACCAGGATATCTTGGCATGATGAGTTTGTGGTGTTCTCTTTTTTTAAGCAGAAAGCAGATGACCCTCCAGCACATGTGGAATTGTGATACGACATTGTTAAGAGTTGTAACAGTACTTAGATCATTTCCGTCAACTGCCTTGTCCAGGACTTGCCTCCAATAATAATTACTGCTCTGTAGGCATTTTGTTAGATGGGGAAGAAAAATCCATTACACCCATTATTTCAGATAGCTCTCACTGATGTGAATACATTTGAAAAAAAGAGAAAAAGAAATCATCTCATGAAGCCATACTCTGCTGGTTTAGAATGCCGTGGTCTATAATGTGATTATAGATTTATGAAGTACGTATTCTACAGAGGTGACAGTGTGAAGAGACCTCGGTATGACAGTGTCAGGTGTCTTTAAAATATTTTTTGATGGAGTACAGCTCTTGCTGCAACATGTGACTACCCTGCTTCCAGTGGGAGAAAAAAAATAGAAAGAAAAAAAAAAAATGCCCGACATCGGTTGCTATGGCAGCAAGTGCAAAAAGTGAGCCTGAATTCTGTGCCAAGGTAATGAATTTAGCATCTACAGGAAAAGAAATGGATTTCCTGTCACACACTGTAAATCCACCACAGGAAATGAATACATTGTAGACATTTTGGGATGTTTAAAACCCATTTAAGATGCACAAACGTGGTGGAGAGAGAGCATCAGATTACCTCAAGGGGCCCAGTTCCTCTCCATCAGTGTGTTTTCTTCCACATCTGTGATAGGAAGAGGAAAGAATCTTCAATATTAATCTGGCAGTTTGTACACAGCAGGTCCCAAAGTAACGATGACATGGCCCCAATTTTTCCTCTGGGCTGCACGGCTGCTCTGGACCCCTGAAAGCCTCCTCTCAGGGAATGCTCTTCAGATTTCACTCCTTCCTTGATGCCCAGTGATTCTCTTGTTCTTACTCCTGTCCACCTACGGGGTCATCCTTTAATGGGGCTTCCTGGGCCCACTCCTAGGCTCTCTCCCCTTCCTCATGAAAACAGTTGTACCATTTTTGTCACTGGGCTGCTAAGCTGGCAACTGAATAAGCCATTTTCAAAATATATACACATATGTGTGTGTGTGCATGTGTAAATATAAATGCTGTATCTTACTGAATGGAGGAACAGACATAACATACAATATAGGAAGTGCCAAACAGTCCAAGGTCATGGGTAATCTCACTTAATGTTACTTAAGGGTAATGTTGCTTATCAGTAACCCCCTGAAGTAACATTCACTCTCACAGATACAACAGCAACTACCTAACTAGGATTATACATTATACTTAATAATGATGTTGGGATGATTTAATATGGATGCTACAACAGACCTAAATCTCAGAAATATTAAAAATACTTAATTTTTTATTGATGGACCTGCCTTCTGTGAGTAAAGCAGCCTCTTTACCTTGCAGCTCTGCCACTAGGTCCCTTGACCTCCAAGGCTGGGAGAGGAATAGAGAAGACTGAAGGAACAACCTTGGAAGTAGCATCCTAGACTCCCAATCACATCTCACGGTCAGAAACCATTCACAAGGCAACCAGGACTGCAGGGAAGCATGGAAAACACAGGTAAGAGTGAACCATTTCTACAACTATGATTTTCTAGTACAGACTTTGACAGACAGTATTTTCTATTTTAAAAATTGGAATGACCTTGGTAATTGACTGAGAAATACAAATCAAACCCAGGTATAATATGTTGGCTCAAAAACCTGCATAAGAAATGAATCACCTTTATCGGTGGCTGCATTGAGCTTCCTTATATCAACATTATTTCTTCTCTATGATTTTTTTTATGCCTCACCTGTTTTTCCTAAAACATAAGGGTACAGAAAAATGATCTTTAGGTTTTATTAGAGAAATATTTCTGTAGTGACCAGAAGCACATTTATGTAAGGAACAAGAAACAATGATAATGGCAGTCATTCACTGTATTTTCAGGCAAAATTAAAAACTGCTACATTCCTAGGATGCCCTTTCCCAACTTTCAAGTATCCTTAGGCTTAGTTTTTGTAGACGTCCACACAAAAGTGCCATTATCACAAAATATCTTCCTATCACTTAGTAGTCCAGTAACAGCATCCTGATGTCAGTAACATTACAATTGCCTTCTCACCATTGTTATTTCTATTATCTCTGAGGATAGTTAGTGCAGTTAGAGTGAAATAGAGCATCAAATCAAATACTGTTTATTGTTTATATTTCTTTATTAAACAAGGCAGAAAGCATGAGTTGTCTCAGTCCATGTAGATGGAAAGCAAAGAAACAGAACTCCCAAGTATAAACTTGGCTGAACCCATTTGGAAGCCCAACTTGCCTATTGCTTTAGAAATTAATGAACTGCAGATGTTACTATATTTTAACAGCATATTGTACCCAGATCAGAGTCTATGCATGGTCCCAGTAGGACAGATGTTTTGTGCATTCAGTGGAAAATTCAATCAAATAAGCTGTAATTGCAGAGGTAATTAAAGTTCATTACTTACAGTAAATACACTCAGAAAACTTCAACAGTTAAGGAAAAGCAACTTTCCTCTTTTTACCATCACATCAGACAAAATTAAAAATGAAAGAATCTAATCACTAGGGGCAAGGCAAGGATTCTCTTCCAGTCCAGAGGTAAGAAAATATTTGCAAAGAAGTAATAAAAGTTAAATTAAAATATTCAGGAATGCTTCTTATAATAAATACCTTGATATGACAAAATTCTAGGGCAGAGAATATCATCAAACACATTGATGACAGATTTGGACACATAATAAACTTCAAAACAGTTACATAATTTCAAAATTGTACCATCGGGAATATTATGTAAGAGGTTAAAAATATGGTAGATCTTGCCAGTTTCCTCCAAGCTCAAAAGTTGGTCTTTTAGAATAGCTCTGAGGAGTGTTTGGGGATTTCTTGTCCTCAAAAGTTCAGTGAAGTGTCACCAATCATGCATTTTATAATGGTATCACAAGAGCTAACATTTTTTTTTATCGACTTCCTGTGTACCTGGCTCTGCACTAAGAACTTGACAACAATCCAGAGAGAGAGGTGCTGTCATTTTCCCCACTTTATAGATGAAAATAATGAGATTAGAGAAGTTAAGTAACAACCACACATCACACATAAGTAGAGAAGTTGTGATGAGAAATTAGGCAGTTATACTCCAGAGGCCATGCTCTTAAATACTTAATTATACTGCCTCAGAAAGTCAGCAATATGATTCTTATTCATTTAAACATTATTCATTTCCAATAACCACTTGAGGTAGCTACAGCAGTTTTTAATTCACAGGTTATCCATGAATATCTTAAAATCTCCCTTGAACTCACTGACATTTTCAGCCTGTTGTGATTGTTATGTAAAGTGTCCCCTTTGATACTACTACTATTTCAACCTTCAAGATTCAAAGAGAGTCCCTTTATTGTACATGTTCTGTATTCAATGAATTAAGAATCTTGCACACATTTTCCAATGAATTAAAACATTTTGGTTATGTCTTTATTTACTCTTGTGCTTCCTTTTAATTCTTTTTAAGCCCTATTTTCGTCCCATTCGTACTAACATGGAACCCATTTACCCACTTTATCAAATGACTATTATTCAAATTATTCTCTGTGATATTACAGTTCCTTTATCCCTTAAGATATGGCAATTTAGAATTACAAAAAAATCTTTGAGTAAGGCCAAGCTAATGTTTCCAGTTTTGCTTCTTCCCTGGTAATGCTTTTTAACCATTATAACTAACATCTTAGGTTAAGAAAAAGGCAAGAAACAGGCAGTTACGTCTTCCTAGAAACCTTTCCTGGGTTGTAATTTGTAATACATTCATTTCCAATTATTGTTTGTATTCTAAGCATCTCATATTTGTCAACCTTAAAGCTTTAAAATTTCAAATCCTATTATCCTGAGTTTTTAAAAATGCACTAATAAGAAGGGTTTGTTTTTTTTTTTTAATGAAAATGCTTTGCTTTTGATGATATTATTGATTCTTCTTTTAGATTCCTTTCTGCACATGGTAGCTTAGTAAATCCTGAGACTGAAATATCTGTTTCCAATCACATTTTGCCAGAAATAATTCTCCACACTGGAGGTAATTTACAAATATAACAAGAGAGAAAAATGAAACACAAGTTAAGAAAATAGCCTGAAAAGTTAACTTCTAAAACCATTAACATATAAAAGTGTGGCTAATCCACTGCTTCCTAAATGATGGGTTTCGGGACACTAGCTCCATAACATTAAACCCAATGTGTCTATATTTTTGGAAATCAGTAACTAAATAAGTTAAACAGGTTTTTATACCCCAGATCTCAGTTCTTTAATTGTGCTAAAGTTCATTATGAATTTCGAAGAGAAAATGATATGAACTATATTTCAACTTCCTTTGGCCCCAGGGCCCTTGTAGTCACAGACTTGCTCTCAGTTCTAATGTTCTGTAGAGCACACACTGGGAAATGCAGAGGTAACCAATATGATCCACAAACTACAATTTGAAACTAGAATGATTTCTACTTATAAAATGTCCAGCAGTGGATATTCTAGGCACCATTATTATGTAAGGACTTATTCCAATTGGAAGGACCCTGAAGACGGTCAACACAGAAAAGGACGTTGCTGAGGAGGGATGAGGCAGAGTGACAGGCAACACGTGCTAGTTATTACCAATATAACCTCAAAACCTAGTTAACTACCTTTATTCATTTTTCTCTTATTTTCAGATTTTCATCCCATATAAGCACTTCAAATAAAGACACTTTCTTCACTAACACTTAACTACTTCCATTTTACTGTCACAAATGTTAACACAGACATAAAAGAGCATGTTAAAAAGTTTTCCTTTCAATTCAAATTAAGTTGTTAAAGCACAGTGTTAGTAGTATTTGTTACAAACTAACAAACAAACAAAAAACTGTGGCTTTCTTTAAACAAAGTCTCCAACTGGCTAATTGGTTTTTTGGTTTTTTTTACCAAAAGTTGTTAAATTTCCTAAGATTTCTTAAAAATCTACAGTAAACAGGAGAACTTCCAGTTTAAAAAAAATACATTCTCACATATATTATATCAAATTGTTGAATTTGTATGAAATTTGTTTATACCATGTGCCAAACAATTAAAAAAATAAACAAATGCTCATGCATTGGTCACAATATGAAATAACTTAAAAAAACAAAGATTTTTAATTTTTTAAGTGCTAGCACTGCTAATGCCTTTTCTTATATAATACTGCAAGCACTAAAGGCCTTTTCTTGTCCAGTGGGGTCTTAGCTTCAACAAATATCATCAATTTGTAAGGCAAAATTTGATGTATCTTCTTTAAAGATATGTTTTAGCCAAAAGGAGAGAGATATATCAAGATTTAAGGTGGGACTTGAGCAGTTCTGAGCAGTTATCAGTGACCTGAAATTTGACCCTACTGCCCATTTCTTTACCATTATAGACAGCATCATTCCCTTGGTTGCTGTGGAAGACTCTGTCTTGAAGCACGTGCTATTAGAAATACAGTACTCGGGTAGCAGCGATCTCAAATGACAGAAGTCAACTATGAACAAGACCTTTTGCTTAGAAAGGGTGAGAGGGCGGAGGGGTGAAAGGAGACATCATAGGGAAGTGAAAAGTACAGAAGAAAAACTTCACCTCCTTACAAAATGTCTTCTCTGTGGATACAATAATTTTCCAACTACCAATCAATTAATGGAAAATGAGACTGCAGAAAAGACACTAGAGAGGCAGATAGTGGGAAACAAGGGGAAAGTGTCCCATTTTTCACTATGTCTACCATTAGTTTTCATTTTTGAACAATAAAAGTATTTTTAAGTGAAACAATCTTTTTAATGTTTAAGTTTGAGGAATTAAAATCTCAACCAAGGAAACAAAAAGTAAAGAAGAAATAAGACCACAAAGCATCTCATCTCATGCAGCCGAGGCTGAGGTCAGATGCTCAGCTAATTAGGAAACCAGGACTTGACCAGTGGAGGCAGGGCTAAACCTAACCCTCACTCTTCCTACACCAAAGATCTGAAGGAGGACTTCTTTTTCTGCCTAAATTTATCACAAACTCCACAATTGTACAGATAGTGAATGAAAGGAAATATGAAAATGAAAAGACATTATCAATTTTTCTCACGAATAGAAAACTCAACAAAACACCTCTAAGTTAATGCATCAGCACTGAACACCAAAGTGAATATCAAAAATCTTTTCTAAAGCAATAGTATTACAGTATATATTATAGTATATACTATAATCGGTGGGCCTCACATAGTAAGTAACGTGATGAACATTTTTAAAGAAAATATTGTCACTTAAGTTAAAAAATTATCAGAACACTTAAAAATGAGGTCAATTACTCCGTTTTGTAATACATCTTAAACCTCCAAACTTCATCAGTGTTCTCAATATATGAATGGTGTTAAAGGATAAAAGTTCATTTTTTATAGTTTATTTACATATACATAAAATAACAGAATAACCACTGTCCATGGAACTGCCACTCATAATTTTAAAATATTATTAGTCTGCCACATTTGACACTAATCTTTTTTCTTCACTAAAGGAGATATTAAAACTTTTCCCCAGTTTTTCCCTGCCTTTCCTGCATGCAGAAAAACCATTAAGCAGAATTCATTATACATATATATTTATAAATATATTTCCATATATTTATATACATACAAACTTCAAAGCATTTTAAAAAATATTCATGTTACATGTATATGTATCTATATATAATTTGGGGTTTTTAAATTTTACTTAAGTGATACTATTACTAAATATTCTTATGCAAGTTGGGTTTTTATTCAATATTATTTTTTATCTAATCTGTCCATATTGGTACATAGACCTAGTTTATTCATTTCAACTGCAGCAGAATATTCAAATTTTATTTTCGATGTATTTCTTAAAGAATTTCACTACTTTTAAGTTTTCATACAATGGCTTTTTTTCTGCTTCTCTGTTTCCCTCACTTTCTGGCCTTTCTGACACAACACACACACACTCAGAATTTTTTCTTAGGTCTCTCAAACCCCAGATTCTGTTGGTGAATGTTCGGGAACCAGGCTACCTGGATCTAAGCGTACAACAGGCTGAGATGCAGAATGTGGACAGAAAATACCTGAAATTTGTTAGGACCCCTTTGGATGCAGTAATTATATATAGCTCAGAACCTGTCTGCAACCGAGTGTGAACATGTGAAAATGTAGGGACTACGTTTAGAATGTCCCGTTAATTTTCCCAATGTCCCAGACTCTCACCACAGTGCAGCTTTAAAAAAAAAAATTAATAGACTATTTACAGAAGTTTCATGGACAAAACTTCCAGAAGTGCCCAAGTTCCATAATGGATTAGTTTCTAAACACATACCTTCTCACCAGGTGCAGCATGGGGCAGTTTTCTTTAGCCAAGTCCCCTACTCCTCACTTAGGGATGTTGCCATTCATTAGTTCCTTTGTGGTTCAGGTTTTTAAATGTGAAGCCAAGGCCTCAGGTGACTACCTTCTTTGTCGTCTGCAAATTCCACATTTGGGTCCTTTCCCAAACCGGAGGGAGAGGCTGGGCAGCACGACGCCGGAAGAGTCCAGAGCTTGGAGGTGCATGCGCAGTTGGACGTGGGCAACACAAGGTCAGCGCGAGGTCAGCGGGTGAGCAGCCTCCAATTCTGGCCGCGGGCCATGTGACAGGCCACTGCCAATCAGAAGCTCTTAAAGGAAATCACTCTCAAGTAGCTGGCATTTTCCCATAGGAACAGTGCACTGGGGTTTTCATTCCTAACAAGTCAGTTTCAAATGAACTGTAAACAAGACCAACAATGTGTCTTTAAAGTGAAGGTATGGTAACTATAAACTACTAGAAAAGGCGATGAAGTTCCACATTCTAAGGAGTAGATTTTAAGTGTATAGTTTATATTGATGAGTATATGGATCCCTGTTATAAAGTGACTCTCCAGACAAAGACAAAGGACTGTCTTTAGTTTAAACCCAATGCGCTAGGTGTAAGCATTTGACAATCACAAATACAGTATTTTTTGAGCTGAAAGCAAACGGATTTATCTAGTTCAACCATGTACTCGTTGGTCTTTATGATAGAAGATGAATTCTATTTTCCATCTCAGTGCAGAAAAGGGATTAAAGGGATTGTTTAAATGTCTCAAGTCTCTTAAAAAAAAAAAGAAAGAAAGAAAAGAAAACAAGTTATGAGCTTTTTTTTTTAACAGCCTAGACATAAAAATTATGGTTTCTTTTCACCACAATGAGGAGTTAGAACTGCAGTAACTGTTACCCAAGACTCCTACAGCACCAGGATGTATATTAGTCCATGAAACAAAGCCAGAGACAAGTCAGGCAGAGTACTGACATTCCCAGGTATTACAGCTGAGTGTAATTATTTGTTCTCAGTACTGTTACTGAGATTATTACTTTTCACATCATGCCTACCTATAAATGCCCATATCCAAAGAAATGACCTGAGTTTTAGGACTCAGGAGTCAGGAACTTGTTTTTTTATTTCACCCTTGAGATGAAGGACCCATGACATAGATGGAGTTAAGGCCTTTTCAGCCTAAGTCACTTAATTAGTACCATTTCGCTGCTGCCTCCTGAACTAGGTATTCTTATGGATGTAAAAACAATCAACTAAAAACACTCTGGGAAACAGAACAAATCATAAACACAGATCAGTTTCCCAATTCTGAAAAGCCACTCTTTTGTTCACAAAATGAGCATGGACTGTCTTCAAACTTGTCTATGTAAGCTTCTCTTCTGATTATCTACTGTGCAACGAAAGGAATCACAAATATATAATGTTGTGTTATTAGCTATGTCTTGTTCTTTGAGTTGTAAAAACCACGCAGTTAACATTTCTGAAAAACTATGCAATTAACATTTGAAATAAGAAGAACCCTTTGGGGGCAGGTGATGGGCAAGCTGTCTTCTCCAGAGAACTCTAACTTGGCAATATCCTATGAAGCAGCATCTGGTAAAACGTGCTGCGGGCAGGAGACAGTCCATAAATGTGGTTGGCCGGTAGGCTGTGGAAGAGTTCTCCCGTGGAATATATCTTGTGCCTGTTCTCTGAAGTCTTCAAAGGTGTTTCCTGATGGCACAACACGTGTTTCTCTTATTTTTGCAAAAGGGCAAGAAGTAGATGGATTTAGCCTGTTTTCAGGAGACTCAAGGTCCTGAGATCACTGCATTTCTCAGCAAATGTTACCCGATAGGACTACTGATAAGTCAAATAATACAGTTAGGCCATAGGACAGTCCTAACAATAAATTTCATACTGAACTGAGTGCCTCCTTATAAAGTAAAACATGAGTGGTAAGCTCTTCCTTACAATAGAATGATGATAGAATGGTAACTGATTAATATATATTAAATGCTGGCATTAGAAAATTCTCAATAGCTACTAAATCTAGAGGATGAAAATATAGAATATTTCCCCACATCATTAATATTGAGACAAACCACCATTATGTGACTTCTGATATAATACACTGAGAAGGACACAGCATCACTTTAGTGATATTCCTGCCTAAATCCTGCATAACCTGAATCTAATCATGAGAGAACTAGACAAACTCAAACTGAGGGACATTCTAGATGATAACAGAACTATACTTTTCAAAACTATCAAGGGCAAGAAACACAGAGAAAAGATATAAAACTGTTCTAGTCTAAAGAAGACTAAAAAGATTTAACAATTAAATGAAATTAATTTGGATTAGATTCTAGACTAGGAGAAGATATTGTAAAGGATATTATGGAACACTCAATGAAATTTGCATATGCACTATGAATTAGAGCATTTTATAAATGCCAAATTTTGTAATTTTAACAAATATACTGAATATACTATGGTTATAAAAGAGACTATACTTGTTCTTAGGAAACAATCACTGAACTTTTAGAAGTAAAGAGGCATGATATCTCCTATCTATTCTTAAGTGGTTCATTAAAAATGCAGATAGATAAATGATAGATACATAAAAAATTGAATTAAACTATTAATCTGGGTAAAAGGTATGTGTGTGTATTCTTTGAACTCCTCTGAAAATTTGGAATTACATACAAATTAAAAAATAAATAAAAATATGCCAAGATCAGCACCCCAAAACACCATGAGTCCTAGTTTGGTAGCCCTCAAATTACCAACCACTTATTTTTCCCAGGACTAAGGGGTTGCCTTGGGTGAGAATTTTCATCACTGCAACCAGGAAAGTCCCAGGCAAACCAGGGGAAATTGGTCACCCTACCCCGATCCTAAGTACAGGATGAGAATTTACATTGGACATGGACAAGAGGGGTTTCCTTGCTGTTTTGTTTGAATGCCAAGATTTATGCATTTATAGAGGCTTAAAATCAGTGTAAGAGAATAGTACTATTAGGATGAGAAAAGAAGATAGGAATTGTGCTAGTAGAGTGTTTGGCACGTTAGTGTAGTGATTTGTTAGAGGAAACCATGGAAATAGATATTTACTGTGCACCATCTTTGTAAAGAGTGACATTTGGCCTCTAAATGTATAATTTCCATCATCAAAAATACAATCAATATGCAAAATTCTTTACTTGCATATAAGGAGATTGCCTCCTTATGTGAAAGATTAAAGGAAGCTAATTATCCTCTTGGTGCTATTTAGTATCCAATGTGGGAACCTCTGTTTATTTCAGCTGAGATTCTACTTTGGCATCCCATCCAAGGCAGAGTACCAAAGCTGGAATGCATGATACACTGGTTCTAAAGGGAAAACAAATGAGTAGTGTAATTGTCTTTTCAAAAACACTTTAAACAACTTTGATGCTCAGAAAGTCACTTCACTTTTTGCCAACAAATAATGCCAGTTTTTCTCTGATGTTAAGAAGAAATTCAGGTGTAAAGCAAGATTCTCAGAAACTATTATATTGCAGTTGAGAAACATTTTGGAATAAACAGGTCAAAATTTCACCATATTACTACCATAAGTTCAGCGTAAACCCTCTTGTAAGTATGTGTTAAGCTGAATGTAAAAAACATTCTGAAGGCTTTTTCTGCAAGCATATCTCAAGTATCTGCCCCCAAAGTCTCTTTCAAAGAAAACGAGCAAATAAGCTGTTGAGTTTCACAAGTATCTTCACACAAATAGTTTCTCCCCGCTGGCCAACTATACTTCTCAGACTTTGGAACAAAACTTAAGGGAAATCATCCTTTATTTCTCTGTAGTTTTGCTTTTGGAGATGCAACATTGCCCTAAGGAAAGTAATTTGGATTTGGAATCCTAAGATTTTTTCTGAATCTTAATTTCTCTAAGTATTGGTCCTAAGATGGAGCAGGTCCTGTGAGCCTCTGAGCCTGTTTAAATACCTATAAAATCATAATGCCATAACACTTGACCTGCCTACCTCACAAAGCATGTTTTAAGCATCCATTATAATAATGCATAAGAAAGTAATCTGCAAACTTTGGTCATGATCCTTTCGGATAGTTCACATAGCACTCAAGTACTGTCCCAATACTGTTTTATAACAATTTCCACTCATTATAGTGTTTTTGTTTCCTGTTTCCTAGCTGCAGGATAACTGTTAAGAACAAAGACGAGATTGTGTGAGAAATTTATGTACATTACTGTAAAGGGCAAACTGTGACTCTCTTCTTAGTGGGGAAGTAAGCAAATGTCCCACAGCAAGGGATGAACTGGAAATTTTCAACAGTAAGTTCCTGCCTGTATTAAGGCAATTTTTGCCAACAAAATCTTCCAGCAGGGCAAGTCTTGCTCTGCTGCTGTCAGCAGGGCCAGGGTGGCTGCTCTTGCAGGATTAACTTCCAGCAAAGACCTACGAAGTAATCCCCATTGTTTGCTCTCCAGAGGTCCCACCATCATCCCAGAAGAATGACTCTGATCAGCTCCCTGAAGGAGCTCCACCTCTCTTGGCAATTCCTAGTCCAGTGTCTCTGTCTTAGTACCACCTGTCCAACAAATATTTATTAAGTTCCCACAATTTTCCCAACACTGTGTTTAATGTTAGGGATAAAAATGTGTAAAACAGTATGGCTGTCCCTGAGAATCTTATAAGCTAGTGTTAGCCACAGACTCACCTCCCGTGATAGATATGCCTAGCTGGCATTCAGGGGACTGCCAACTCATAAGGAATCCCAGCTAAGACCAGAACTAGAAGGTTATGGGCTAAATAAATGGATATGGTGTTGATTCACTAAGTTTTGGGGCAGTTAGTTACAAGGAAAAAGCTGATAAAAAATTTAAAAATAATGATAAAATAAGGATGAGATAAATATTGTTTGTAAGAATTATGCTAATTGTATTGGTTGGTGATGGTGACAGAAGAGGCCATTATTCTGCAGCAAATATTGGGTATCAAAGATACTACATTTAGTCAGAGATGTGTAGGTTTTATGGCAATGCATTTTTAGCTATTATATTAGTCAGCTCAGGCTGTCATGAAAAAATACCACAGACAAGGGTGTTTAAACAACAGAAATTTCTTTTCTCACAGCTTTGGAGTCAGGGAAGTCAAGATCAAGGTGACAGTTGATTCAGTTTCTGGTGAGAGCTCTTTTCCTGGCTTGCAGGGGGTCACCTGTCTTTCCATCGTGTCTTCACACAGCAGAGTGAACTCTGGTGTCTCTCACTGTTTTCTATTGGATTAGGGCCCCACCCTTATGACCTAATTTAATCTTTATTACCTCTTCATAGGTCCTAACTCCAAATACAGTCATGTTAGGGGTTAGGGCTTCAACATATGAATTTGGAGGGTGGGGGAAAGAAACATTCAGTCCATAACAGCTCAAAAAACACTATTATTGTTGAAATTCCTATAGTAAAATTCACTTTGTTATTGCAAGATTGAAACTTTCTAGTCCTTAACTCCCTTTTCCCTATTAAACAATTATTTTTGATAACAGTTTCTTAGGAACATAACTTTTGCAATGTTAACCTGATCATATTATAAAAGCAATTCTCTCTATAACTTTTGCTATAGAACCCAATTTTGTATGAAGAAAAAGCATTTCATTTGAAGAAATAACTTTAGCTTTAGTAGCTTTTTGGAGGTGTAGTTTTTAAAACAAGTAAGTCATATTTGGTGTTTTATTCCTTAGAAAAATAATTCTCAAAGGTCCACAAGTATACCTCATTTGGCACTTCTATTATTTCCCTTTCTTCTCATATATTTTTAGTTTTACATTTTAGAAGTAAAATGTTGACTTGTGATATTATTTTAATAACAAAATAGAAACAATTATATTAAGTAAATGGCAAGGAGTGTTTAAAGTCTATTAGATAAATGTTTATGCTTAGTGAAATAAGGCAGACAGAGAAAGACAAATACCGTATGATATTAATTATACGTAGAATCTAAAAAGTAAAACAAACTAGTGAATATTAAAAAAAGAAACAGACTCACAGATATAGAGAACAAACTAGTGGTTACCAGGGGGGAGAAGGAAGCAGGGAGGGGCAAGTTAAGGGTAGGGTAATTACGAGGTACAAACTACTATACATAAAATAAATAAACTACAAAGATAAATTGTACAGCAGAGGGAATACAGCCAATATTTTATAAATACTACAAATGGAGTATAACCTTTAAAAACTGTGAATTACTATGTTGTATATCTGAAATTTATATAATATTGTAAATCAACTGTACCTCAATTAAAAAAAGAAAATAGTCTATTAGGTATTTGAACACTGTAAGTTTACCACAATGCACATAAAAAGGCATTTTTGCAAAATTTTAATTTTTTGCAGCACAATGTTACAAAAATAATGCTGCTATACTGTTTTACATTTGAAGCATTTTATATTTTCTTAAGAATGCTGAAGTATACAATATAGTGGCTACCCCTTAAAACATAAAAGAATGGCATATTCAATTCAATAAATATTGTTGGTTGTCTACTATGTTACATTTTTTCCTTTTTTATACACCAACATGAAATCAACAGATGTAGATTATTCCCTACCCTGACATCATGAAGATATTTTCCTATGTTGATAATTTTGCCTTTCACTTTTAGGTCTTAAATAACCCAGGCTTCATTTTATGTATAATGTCAAGTAGGCTTTTGATTTGTTGTTTATGTGGATACACATGGTCTAAATGGAATTTATGGAAGAGACTGTTCATCCTCCACTAACCTTCCATGCCATCTCTGTCACACACATGTCTGTGTATGTGTGCATCTGCTTTTGAGCTCTCCACTTTATTTCATTAGCCTGTCTAAATCATACCCGTACCACATTATCTTAATTATTATAGCTTTCTAATAAGTCTTTTTTTAATCCCAATTTCCCCTCCTCCTCTCCCTCCCCCTTACTGTATAATCACAAATCTTATTTTTCCTGTGAGCCTGTCTGCTTGTTTGTTTGTTGAAGTGTAAATGACCTCCAACACTAAGTTAGTTCCTGATGCATAACACAGTGATTCCACATTTCTATACATGTGTGTCTACGGAGTAAGTCCTCATATACAGTAAAGCAAGTCTTTGCAAGACTGTGTTTATATGCACTGCCTTGAATTTACATGTCAGTTTTTTACTCAGCTTGTCAATTTTTATGAAAAAAAAAACATGCTATGATTTTGACAAGGATGGCACTACATCTATAAATCATTTGGAAGTAAAATCAATTAATATAATTTATTTTTTACTTATTTAGGTATTGTTTAAATCTTTCAATTTTTTAAATCCCCTTATAAAGTTCTTGAACATATTCTGTTTGTTCAAGTATGCTTGGTGCTATTATAAATGATATCTTTACATTTTTTGTTTGCATTCTTACTATTTATTACTGTTACATAGGGACATAATTATTTTACTAGGCAGATTTTCATTTAACAAATTTGCCTTCCTCTTTTATTAATTTGAATAACATATTTGTAGGCACTTTTGGTTATTCCTTGTACACATTTGTATGTTTTGCAAATAAGTTTTCTATTTTTGGTTCTTTCTAACACTTAAACACATTTCTTTTTCTAGTGATACCACACTGTCTAGAAACACTGGTAAAATATTGAATAAAAAAGGTAGTACTTGGAATCTTGGTCTTCTTCCCAAACTCAGAGGTAGAGTCTTCAGTGTATTCTCACTGTGTATAATGTTTACTGCTGATTCTGATCCAAATTAAGGAAGTTCCCTTCTGTTTCTAATTTGCCAAGAACATTAACATCAATTAATATTATATTTTATTGAGTGATTTTTCTGCAATTGTTGAGGTAATTTTATGATCTCCTTTAATTTTGTAATATGGAAAATTATATTACTTGACTTTTTAATATTAATACAAAAGTCTCTTCTTGAAATAAACTCAACTTTGTCATAGTGGATTATACCGTTATGCTTTATATAGGTTCTAAATTCTTTTTGTAAGCATGTTATTTATGATTTTTGCATCTTTGCTTCATAAATAAGATTTTCCTATGCTTTTGTTTCCTTACTATTTTTGTTGCATTTTGATGTTGAAATTGCACTAGCCTCATAAATAAACTTTTAGTACCCTGGAACAGTATGATTAAAATTGAAATTATTTGTTCCATGAACACTAGTTTAAACATACTGATAGAGAATCTGCACTTGGAATTTTCTTAGTGGGAATATATTTGGGTACTTATGCAATGTTTTAGTATTTATAGGACAATTCAGATCTTACAATTCTTCTTTAAGTAAATTTACTAATATATGTATTTTCCAGAAATTTGTCAATTTAGTTAATATTTTTAAATCAATTAAAGTGAGAAGTTTATACCATAAAGCTTTCATAAAACTGTTATAAATGTTAAAATTCACATAAATGTCCAAATAAGTTATAAACTAATGTCCAGACAAAATTCTGCACATGAATGTTTACAGCACCTTTACTCATAATTGCCAAGACATGGAAGCAACAGAATGTCCTTCAATAGGTGAAAGGATAAACAAATGATGGCACATCTGTATGATGGGATATTATTCAGCAGTAGAAATTAATGAGCTATCAAGCCATGAGAAGATGTAGAGGAAACTTAAGTGCATATTGTTAAGTGAAATAATTTAATTTGAAAAGTCTATATAGTATGTGATTCCAATGCTACAACTTTCTGGAAAAGGTGAAACTATGGAGACAGTGTAAAGGTCAGTAGTTGCCAGGGATTTGGAGAAGGGAAGGGAGGATGGCTAAGTGGACCACAGAGGATATTCAGGGCAGTGAAACCAATCTGAATGATACTGTGATAGTGAATAGGTGTCATTATACATTTGCCAAAACCCATAGAATATACAACACAGAATGAATCCTAATGTAAATTATAAACTTCAGTTAATATAATGTGTGGAATCACTTTGCTGTACACCAGAAACTAATACAACATTGTAAATCAACTATACTTCAATAAGAAAAAATAATAATAGTGTATTACTATAGGCCCATCAGTTGTAACAAATGTTCCACACTAATGTAAAATGTTAATAATAAGGGTAACTATGTTCAGGGGGAAGGGAGTATCTGGGAATTCTCTGTACATTCTGCTCAATTTTCTGTAAATCTAAAACTGATTTAAAAAGTAGTCTATTAAATAAATAAATAAGCATTGTATTAGTTTACCTTCCCTCACATAATGGCTCCTAGTTTCCTTTATAATTGCATCGATCTTTAAACATATTTTTCCATTATTACAGTACATTTTTATAATGATGGAATCCAAAGCTAAGTCCTGGATTGAGTTTTTTCTCTTACAAACACTTTCTGTGTCATTAAAGCACTACATTTTTTCCCTAATTGACTCATTTTTATGGGTATATTATTTTGATAGACAGTTTTGAGAAATGGTCTCAATAACGTAGGTTTCCTTCCTGAATAACCTTTTTTTTTTTTTAAATTATTTTCATTATTGTTGGCAAACTGTGATATTTTTCAAGGTCAATAACATCTACTAAGCACCAGCTGCACCAACTAAGATAAATAATTCTTAGCTTACCTTAGCACAGATTTGCCTGAAATGGTCAATTTAATAAATTTATTTATTTACATTAACATAGTGGTCACATAAGTCCATCACAGCAGGTATTCCACAATGTTAGATAAGTTCCATAACCCTGATGGATGGATGATATTTTTCCAAAGAGCATGGGAAACAGAAAAGAACCAACTCAGGCAATTAAACAAAGAAACATGTCTCAGGACACATTGAACGTTCCACGTTCTCTTTCCTATTGAATACAGCCCATTTGCGCAAAGATGAAAGCTTATGTATGTGGCCTTCTGATTGCCTAAGAGAATCTGGTTGTGTTTTACTTGAGATGTTTAGTTCATATGATTTTCCTAAACTTCAGAGTTCAATCCACCTTTTTCCCTCTGGGCAGCTGTTTTCCCCTTAAATTACAGATGATCTGCAAAGTTGAAAGAAGTCATAAGTGATTCTTTTGTATTGACTTAAGCAGCAAGTTGGAAATACCAGGCTTATTTTATGAGATTCTCTACAATTAAGTAGAAATTTTATTGGCTACTATTAGTTATCTTTTTAAATATTTGATTAGTATTTTCTTTTGTTTATTTGTTTTGGAGGAAATATATGAATGAGGGACAGGAAAAATAATCTTAATACATAAAGTCTGAGGTTTAGCTTATCATTTCAAGCTCTTTTATTTACGACAAACTTGAAATTAATTGAATTATTCCTACTTCAAACTCCTAAGTATCAGGAACTATGATACTAATAGTAAGAATGGAGAAAATAAAGAGTTTTTTGTCCTTCCTCTGGGCATGTGGCTATGTCTTGGACATCACTGTATTTTTTACCTAATAGTCTTAGGCACAGAATTTTTCCTGTATAGCTATTTGCTAATACAATTAGTTATTGAAGTCTAGAGCAGTAAATTTCTTGAATTAAAAAAAGATGTCATAGTTTAATATTTCCTTTTATAAATGTCCTCTCAAATGCAAAGTTCTCTAAAGATCAAATTTCTACACTGGATCAATTGCTTAGAAAACAGCCGTGGAATGACCATGATTGAGTCAGTCAGGTCTAATCAGGAGGGAATCCGGACCAAGTAGTTCAACAGAGGTTATTAATATAGGCCACTAGTTACAAAGGAATAGGACGAGCTAAAGACAGTCAGGGAATGCTGAGGCTACTCAGAGTTTAGTGTCAACACCCAGTAATTAGTATCAGCAAAACGTTATTCTAAAGCTGGAGAGTCAAAGGAGGTGATGCTATCAGAGGCCTGAACACAGAGCATCCTGACAGAAGCTGAAACCACAGAGGAACAGCCCCTGATGGAGGCAGGGATCAAGTAAGAACTAGAACTGTGGCAGAGATCTGCCCAAAGGAAACTGTGACCACAGAGAAGTCTGACAGAGACAGGTGGAATTATGGAGACTCGGATTACACTAGAAATGCAGCCCAAAGTCAAAGGACATGGTAGGAAAGTAACCTGGCTTCCCTCCCCCTGTCCTCCAATTTTCAATGGTTTGTCTCCCATTAGCCGTATCTATTCAGAAAGCAATTGGCAAAGTGGGTGTGGAAAATCAAGTTTGCAGAGATCAGGACCCTAGACACTGAGCACAAGAGTAGCAAATGGATCTTTTCTCAGAGTGAGGTAGCCATGATTTGGTGTAATTTGGCAAAATACAGAGAAACTTGGACTAGGAAAGAAGTAAGAAATGTAGGGTCAGAAAGTCCCATAACTCTAAGAGTAACATTATAATAGACAGGAATATTCACATATAGTGTTTATATTAAGTTTTATAACAAAGGACAAAAATTTTAGGAATGTTTAAAAAATATCTCTGAGCTCTTGAATCAGGAGTAAATCTTGCTTATAAACTTGTCGCCAGAGATCTCGTAATAGCAGCCACTCACTGAACACTTATTACGTGCCAGGCACAGTGCTATGTGTGCATTTTCTTATTTAATCCTCACAAGAACTCTGTGAAGTAGATATGATTATCGTCACTTTGCAGATAAAGGGACAAAGACTAAAAGAGGTTAAACAATTGTCTGAGATCACAGTGGTGGTAAGCAGGAGTCCCCATTCCAACCCAATCCTCCCAATCTCCAAGCTGTCACTAATCACCATACAATTCTGCCCCAATCAGTACTGGTCGGATGAAGCTTCATTAAATGTTATTCATAATCACCTTTCCAGAGCAGATGGCTCTTTCCCACTTCCACAAGGCTGGCTCAAAATAATGATGGTTAAAATTAAATAGGTGTTTTATAGGCAACACATACAGAGGATGAAATCATTCCTGCTTATATGACCAATGATTTGTTTAAAAGCTAGGTGTACATTTCTCATCATTTCTTTAATCACCTGTAACTGCTCTGTTCTTCTGTAAGATGGCTAAGGGGATAGGTGCATGAGGCAGGGAAGGAAGTGTCCATCTACAGGCAAGTAACAAGTCTTCTCCAAACGTAAAGCAGCCTCGCAGATCTCCCCAGATTCCAGGCCCTTGCTGGTTTTGCCCAGCTTGCCCAAAGTGGAAAAGCATCTTGTGGTCAACATTGGCACACATTGCTACCTTGATCTGGCGAAAGGAGGCTTATCTGATCACTGTGTCCTTATCCTGCCCATTGGACACTACGATTCAGTGGCAGAGCTTTTGGCAGAGGGGGCGGTAGAGGTGGGTAAGCATAAGCTACGCTGAGGCAGTGCGTTAAGAGCTGAGGGAAATGGTGTGTTCTATTTTAGAGAGATAACAAGAGACATCACCTCCAGCAACAGGTCATTCCTGTACCACTCAGCCCCTACACCCCCGATGACATTAGAGATGGCTTCATTACCCGGGCACGGGAACAACAGAGTGCGCTCCTGGAAATCCCAGAGCACCCTGCCATCCAGCAGATTGCGCAGCCAGGGTAGCATATTGTTATGTTGAATTTGACACAGGAGAGAAGCTTGTCCACAGAGTTAAAAGAAATTTTCCTTTGCAGTTTGGATGGCCAATCAAGCCATCCTTAATATCCCAGACAAGTCTGACTGGAGGCAGTATCAGAGCAGCAAGGAAGAGTCCGGTTCCCGCTTCCTGAAAGAGTCTGAGCCCCTCGCCTGCGTTCTGGATGACTAACCAAAGCGAGAGGGACTTTATGAACTTCACAGGAAGTAGTAGCAGCCTGTTTTTAAAGACAGTTCCCCTGCTTTTTTGTACAATGTCATGACACATACCTTCAGGAAAAGGCCTAAGATTGAATGGCTTTTGAAAAAAAGTAACATTCTCAGATGAAAATCCCGTATGTTGAAAGCATGTCTGTCATCCAGCTCCACGTACAGCTTGTGTTTATCAACATTTTCAAAAACGTTTAAAGTATCAAATAAAATCCAAATGCTTTTCCATGAAGAAGAAAAATGTGTGATGGGTCAGGGCAACACAAATTCTGATATTTTTACTTTAGGCTAAATTGGGCAAGTATTTGGTTGGCTATTTGAGCTTAAAGAGCTTAAATAATTAATTAATATTTACTAACTTCTGATACACTATATAGGTGTATGTGTTTTGTGTGTGTGCTTGTGTGTGTGTCTGTTTAACAGGGAAGAGTGAAGCATGCTATACCAGAACTCTCTCAAAATTGCAAGCCAATGGCATCGTAGAACCTTATTATTAATGGATATCAGTACACAGAATAATAAAATATATGTCAAACTGTAATGAAATTTAATCCTTCTGCATTTCTATGTAATGCTACCCAGATTATGCAAAGAAATGTGCTTCAGAAAAAATAGTAGAGGAGTATCATTCTTCTGTTTCATCCATCGGGCATCATAAAAATGTATTTTCTATCTCTGGGGTCTGGGGTCATCACGGCATTAGGTAAAGGGATTCAGGTGCCCCATCTTTGCTCCTCCTTTACCCTGTAACCTTGGACGGGTCACTTGGCCTCTCTTGTTCACAATCATCTCTTCATAGTATGAGGCAATAACTTCCTTAAAATATATTCGAGGTAGGAAAATGTCAGACAAGATGGTTGATGTTAATGCATTTTGCAAATTATAAAATGCTATACAAATTTAAGATACAACACAAATTCTTCTGAGTTCTTGTGTGCTGACCTAGATACATACACATCCACTATAAACACTTTCACACACACACACACCCTCCCCCAGAAGCTTGAGAACGAAGTGTCATGCCATGTATATGTTGCATACTCTTATACGTTAGGATGCATGGATCATGAGCGGTGTGGGAGGGATGGGGAAGGAAGACACAGAGGTTTGACGGACTGAAGCTACTGCCCCAGCTTCTATCCTACCAGTAATCTTTTAGTTAAACAAATAGAAAATGGTGTGGCGTTCACTGCTAGGAAAGGTATCTGTGGCAGAAAAATCAAATTTAATCATCAAATTACATTATAGTCCCCTAAAGGCTTTTCTTATGGAAAAAAATTATCATCTCATCTCCATTTAGAAGAATACAGGATGGTAATTTCTCAAATAAATTACAAAAAAAAAACCCTTTTTCATGAACGGTATCTAGAAAAATAGTAAGAAACATGAAGACTGTCATAGAGAGCAGAACTGCATTCAGTATTATTTTAAATAATATTTCTCTATAAGAGGTAATTCTACTGACAGAAAGTTGGAGAAATGTGAAAAACTTTCAATTTGGGGGATTTAATTCCAGCCAGTTTACTTTCTTTTTTTATCCAACACAAAAGCTGAAAATGCTGTCTCCTGCGGTTGAATAATTGGACCATCTTTTCTGTAGCTGTTGCTAAACAATTTATCATTATTAATTTTGCTTATTTCCTAAACTTTTGTTTTGTTTAGTTTTAGATATGCCACAGACCAGTCTTTCTGACTGTCTTTATTTCAAGAACTACTTTAAACAAAATTCCAATCTATTCATTTGTGTGTTGGTCTTAATTTTCTTCTTGACTTCCTAAAGCTTGTTAATTATTACTTTTCCTAAATTCTGAAATTAAAAATGTCATACACCAAGGAAGGGGCATAGTACAGAAGAAAAACTGTATGTAAAAATGCTTAAAATCTTGGACTTCAGAGCATCTTTTATGCAAAATAGAGAAACATAGTTAAATAGATTGGGCTACATGAAAATATTAGCTGCCAATTTAGAAATGCTGATTATTATATTTTATTCTGGTATATTTTCAGAAGCAGCAGAGGCTTGCATTTGTCTTTTGTCATCAACCTGAATTTATATTATAAATAAACACTGACAAACTATTGTGCAGTATAATATGATTTATTTGGTACTAATAAACAGATTTCCAGATAGTGGGACAGGGAGGGTGTAATGGCTGGCAGGACGGCTGCCATCTTTTAGTTTCAGGTGACCAGGATGTCCGGGAAGAGGAATAGGTAAGCAACTGATAGTTCTAGATATAGCTCTGTCCCCTATTTAGTTAGTATTTAAAATGTTCACAGATCACCCAATAATTTTTCAATTTTTATTTTACGGATTATTGTGAGTTTTCATCTTTTTTCTGTATCTTCATAGACAGTTGTGTTGCCAAAATAATGACTAAAGTATAGATTCAAACAGAAATTATAGAAAAGAGAGTAAAATATTCTTGGAGAATATAAAATTCTGATTGAAGTTGGAAGTAATTATTTAACTTTAAAATAAAATGGAAAAATAAGTCTGGGTATCAGTTACCGACTGAGCCATATCAAAGGAATAAAACTGAGGCTTAAAACAACATCTGTTTGCTTACAGATGTGCAGTTTGGGCTGCACTCCATTGGACAGTCTTTCTACTAATTTCACCTGGGGTCACTCACCCAGCTTCTGGGATTGAGATTTTTTTCTGGGAAGGGATGGTCCAGAATGCCTTCACTCTTGTGTCTAGTGGTTATCCAAGACAGTCACCCAAGGCACCTCAATTATCGTATACAACAGACTATCCAAATTTTCTTATAGGGTGAAAGCAGACATTTTAAGGCCTCTTGAGACCCAGGCACACAAATCATACAAGGTCCCATCTACCATCTACTGGTCCAAACAAGATGCAGGCCCACTCAGATCCAAGAAGTGGGACAATAGGTTCCATTTCTTGATGAGAAATAAGAAATTCACATTGCAAGGGGGCATGGACATGGGAGTATGATTCACTGGGGGGTCTTAATGTCACAATCCATCAGTCTAGACATATAACTGTTCTTTCACAGTAATGACTTCTAATATGTATTGAAACAATTTCAAGTGTCAAGCAACTGTTCTAAATACTTAACATATATTAAATTCCAAGCAACTCTCTGAGATATGTACTATTATTTTCATAATTTTATAGATGAGAAAACAGGATCATGCAGACATAAATGTATTAAAGTTGTTTCAATAATTAAATTGTAGTAACATGATCCTAATGCAGAATTAGATAGATATATTAGAACAAAACAGAGAGTCCAGAGTTAGGCTCAACTATACGTGGAAATTCGATCTAATACAAAGCAGGCATTCCAAACTGCTAAGGTAAAATGTCCTATGCAACAAATTATTAAATTATCTGATAATTGTTTAATAAAATAGATTTAAACAAAATGGTCTTTCATTTGGAAAAAATAAGTAAACGCTTGATACTCATCTCACTCACCAAAATGAATACAAATAGTTGAATATGTAAGTATATAAATATTAGTACTATAGAAGTGCTGGAATGAAGTATGAGTAAATATATCTAAAATCTTATGATACCCAAACACATTTTTTTGAGTTTTTTTATTGAAGTATAGCTGATTTTAATACTACGTTAGTTTCAAGTATGCAATATAACGTTTCAATATTTTTATAGATTATACTCGACTTTAAGGTATTACACAATAATGGCTATCCTTTCCTGTGCTTTGCAATATACTGTTTATTTATTTTATACATAGTGGTTTGTGTCTCTCAATCCCATATACCTATCTCACCCCTCCCTCCACCTCAGACACATCCAGATCACAAAAGTTTAGGATAAGGCTGGCTGTGAAAACCAGAAAGTCAGAAAAAAATTAAAGATTTTATTACACAGCAATAATAATAGCTAAGACTCATTAAGAACTTACAGGCAGAATTCTAAATGTTTCACAATTATATAACATTTTGCATTCACATAATTTCTATGAGGTAGGTTCCAGCATTACTCATAATTTACATCCGAGGACACTGAGGCACAAAGTCACTTATTTTCTATAGTCACATAGCTTAAAAGCAGACAAGCTAGAACTGGAACCTCGGCACTTCACAGCCTGTGCATAAAAGTAAAGCAGTTTTTTTAAAACGCCAATAAAAGAAAAAATATAAATTTGAAGACATGAAAAAATGAGAAAAGGACTTATAATGGAGATAACAGATAAAAGTAATGGCAAATGAGAAAGAGTCCTAACAAACAAGAAAAATACCTATAGAAAAAAATAGGCAAAGAATAGAAAATGGGAAATTCACACAGAAAAAGAAATACAAATATTCAGTAGAAACAAAAAACATGTTCAATATCATTAGCAATCAAATAAATACAAACAAAAGTAGGAATAAATGAACAATAACAATTATTAGCCTGGGAAACATGAGAATGATGAATAATGCCCAGAGTTGATGAATATTGTGAAACAGCTATCCACATGCATTGATGGTGGGGGTGTAAATTGAAGGGTGATTTAATAAAACACCCCCAAAGTCAGAATGATCACACCCTGAAAACTGATAACATTTCCTATAGAAGTTTATGCTGGGAGGACACCTGGACAAAAGTGCAAAGATGTACATTTACCACATTATTGTTTATAAAATGAGAAAGAAAAGAGGAAGCCATTTCAAAACTCCTCAACAAGGGACTGGGTAATACATTTTAGAACAACCATGTCATAAAATGGAATCCCATGCAGGCATTAAGATGGATGATGCAAACCTCTTCACACTGACGCTGAAATACTTACCCACTATCTTGTTGAATGAAAATAGCAGGTTGTAAAACATTCTGTAACATGTGGTCCTCTTAATAGAAAATAGTATGGTAATTCATTTAGAGAGTATGAAAGAACATTCACATTGACATTAATAGTAGTTGTAGTTGAGATACAAAAGAATTGATTTTTATTATTTATTCCTGTATGTATTATTTAACTTTTCCATGAAAAGCATTTTCCTTGTAAAACAGTAAGTTTGCCTATCCTGAATGTGGCAGCAAAAAAAATTGGAGAATCCTCCCCCTCCACCAAAAAAAGAGCCTAAAACTGGACAAAATTGTTAAAAACAAACATTTCAGTACCATAAAAAATTGACCAATGATGAACAACAAATTGAGACACATTTATTCATAAAATGTACCAATGCTTTTTGTAAGAACAGTGGGAGTCTATCTGCGGCCTTCTTTACTGAATCTGCTTCTACTCACACACACACACACACGCACGCACACACGCAAGCACAATCAGTTAACGTGGTCACTTTATAAGGGCTGGACTGGCCAGGAAAACCAGCAGCTTTGCTGCCAACAGGGGCAGACTTGATTTGGAGCAGAGGGCAGTAACTCAGGGATGGGAGTATTGTCAACAAAGCAGCAAGTTCATTAGAAAGTGAATGGGGAAAATCTTATGCTCCACTAACCTGAGTTTATAACTCCAGTTCAGGGGAAACTCTAGAAATGAGAGAGCCATAGGCTCTATAAGGCAAAAATTGTAGCACTGTATTGTTGGGTTTATAACATACATAGGCAAAATATATATGACAATAATAGCACAAATGAAGGGGTCAAGTTGTTATATATATATTTAACTTTTTTCCTGTTTGGACTTTTTAAAATTGGGGGGGGCAATAATTATGTTCATTTATTTATTAATTTTTAATGGGGGCGCTGGGGATTGAACCTAGGACCTTGTGCATGCAAAGCAGGCACTCTACCACTGAGCTATACTCTCCCCCTCAAGCTGTTATATTTTACTGGAATAAGTCAGTATTAACCTAGCCTAGATTGTGATCATTAAGATTTAGTGTGTAATAGAATAACCACTATGAAAATAACTCAAAAATACATAAAGTTTTAGAAAATAAGAATGAAAGAGATTACTGTCAACCTAACAGAAAGAAAAAGGTTTATAAAGGAATACTAGAAACAAATGCATGCAAACAAATCACATAAATTAGATGAAATGGACAAAATCCAGGAAGGACAGAAACTACTGAAACTGCCTCAAAAAGACATAGAAAATCTGAATACAACTATAATAAGTAAAGAGACTGAAAAGATAAATAAAAAAAAACTATCCATAAAGCCCAGATGACTTCTCTGGTAAATGCTACCAAACATTTAAAGAAGAATTAAGCCAATTCTTCACAAACTGTTCTAAACAACAGAAAGGGAGGTACTACTTCCCAACTTGCTCTATGAGGTCAGTATTACCCTAATACCAAACTCAGAAAAAAATATCACAAGAAAAGGAAACTACAGATTAATACTCTTACGAATATAGACAAAAAAATCCTCAATAAAATACTAGTAAATAGAATCCAATAACCTATAAAAAAGATTATGCACCATTACCAATTTATTCTAGGAGTGTAAGTTTTGACAACCCAAAATCAATTAATATACATCATGGCAACAGACTAAAAAACAAAATCACATGATCATCTCAATAGATGCAAAAAAAGCACTTAACATTCTTCCTGATAGAAATGCTCACAAATTAGAAACAGAAGAATTCCTCAACCTGCTTAAGAGCATCTCATCTATGAAAAGCCTATAGTTAACACTGTACTTAATGGTGAAAGACTAAACGCTTTCCTCCTAAGATCAAAAACAAAGCAAAGATATCTGCTCTTACCAACACAGGCAGATCCATGGAGGAAAAATAGACTAGTGGTTGCCTAGGACTGGGTTGGGGTGGGGAGTGGTTAGGGGAAATAGAAAGTGTCTGCTAATGAATAAAAGAGGTTTTCTTCCAGGGGGAGGCAATAAAAAGTCATAAAATTTATTGTGATGATGATTCCCAACTCTGTGACTAAACTGAAAACTACTGAATTGCACATTTTTAATGGATGAATTATATGGTATATGAATTATATCTTAATAAAGTTCCTATCAAAAAAATAGAAAATAAAATGGTACATTAAAATATTGATTCAATTAAAATGTAATAAAGGAAGAACACAGGGGCAAAAAAGACATGAGACATCTTGAAAACAAAGACCAAAAAGGTGGATATAAATCCAACTAAATCAATGTCTTATAAAGTGAATGGATTAAACACTCCAATGAAAAGGCAGAGATAATCAGACTGAATAAAAAAGATCCTGTGTTGTCTACAGGAGACGCAATTTGGATTTAAAGACACAATTAGATTAAGGGTGAGAAAAGATATACCATACATGTAGTAGTCATAAATAAAGCTTGAGTGGCTATACTAGTATTAGGTAAAATAGGGGTGAAGACAAGAAATATTTCTAGTGACAAAGAAGGATATTTCATGATACAAGGGCCAATATATATGGAAGTTATAAATGTATATATACCTAATACTAGAGCCTCAGCATACATAAACCAAATACAGAGAGAACTGAAAGGAGAAATAGACAGTTCAACAACTATAGGTTGAGATTTCAATACCTTACTTCCAGCAATTGATAGAACAACTGGACAGAAAAATCAATAGTGATTTAGAAGGTTTGAACAACATCAATTAACTTGACCTGACATTTATAGAATATTCCACCCCAAAACAGCAGAATACACATTCTTTTCAAGGACAAGAAGAACATTTCCCAAAATATTTCATAGTCTAGGTCGTAAGATGTCACAATAAATTTTAAAGGATTGAAATCATATAAAATACCTTCTCTGAGCACTATAAAATTAAATTAGAAATTAACAACAGAAAAAATTTTGAGTCATCCCAAATATTTGGAAATTGACACATTTATAAATAATCCAAAGGTCTAATAAGAAACCACAGTGACAATAAGAAGATATCTTGAATTACTTGGAAAAAAACACAACATATAAAATCTTGAGAATGCAGCTAAAGTAGCGCTTAGAGGGAAATTTAGTGCTTGAACACTTACATTAGAAAGGAAGAAAGATTTTTAAAAGACTAAGCTTCCACCTCAGGGAAAAAGAAGAACTAATTAAGAACCCAAATTAAGTAGGAAGAAGGAAATAATAGAGATCAGTGCTGAAATCAATGAATAAGAAAACAGAAAATCAATACAGAAAATCAATGGAAACAAAGTTGGTTCTTTGATATGTCAGAGAAAAACAAATATTGTATGATATCATGTATATTTGGAATCCAAAAACTACAACAAACTAGTGAATATAACAAAAAAAGAAGTAGACTCACAGATATAGAGAACAAGCTACTGGTTACTAGTGGGGAGGAGAGGTGGGAGAGTGGGAAGTACACACTATTGGGTGTAAGATAGGCCCAAGGATGTATTGTACAACACGGCGGATATAGCCAATATTTTGTAATAACTGTAAATGTTAAGTAACTTTTAAAAATTGCATAAAAATAAATTAAAAAAAATTAAAACGGCTTTCCCTCCCTCCCTCCCTGCGGTTGGACCCGGAGCCGTCTGTGAGCTTCTAATTGTTGCTCCAGGTTCCCTGAGATCTGCAAGTCCGTTCTTCCCAGCACTCTGCTAGGCTAGAAAAGGAGGAGGAACCTGTCCAGAATCCCCGCAGGACAGGAAAAGGAGGGGACATCTCAACATGGAAAAACTCTGCAGTGAAAATGAAGGAATGCCTGAGAACCCAGGAAAGATGGAAAACAAAGAACAGCCACTGGATGCGGGAAAGCCAGGAGTAGCTTGTACTGTGGAAGACAAGGAAAAGTTAGAAAACAAAGGAAGGACTGATCACAAGGGAAAGAAAGAAGATAAGGAAGTACTAAAGGATAAGGAAAAGCCAGAGAGTGAGGCAAAGCCAAGAGAAGGAAAGCCAGTGAGCCAGGGAAAGCCAGAGAATGAGGGAAAACCAAAAGAAGGAAAACCAGAGAGCGAGGGAAAGGCAAAAGAAGGAAAGCCAGCCAGCAAACCAAAGGCTGCAGGAAAGCGCCCAGCTGGGGACGATGTACCCAGGAAGGCCAAAAGGAAAACCAACAAGGGGCTGGCTCAGTGTCTCAAGGAATACAAGGAGGCCATACACGATATGCATTTGAGCAATGAGGAGATGATAAGAGAATTTGACGAGATGGCTAGGGTGGAGGATGAAGTGAAGAAAACCAGACAGAAACTGGGGGGGTTTATGTGGATGCAAAAAAGTTTACAGGACCCTTTCCACCCCAGGGGCCCAAGGGAACTCAGGGGTGGCTGCAGGGCCCCACAAAGGGGCTTTGAAGACGTTCCTTTTGTGTAGTGCCCCTGGCAGGCATTTGCAAAGCCTTGTGCTTTATTTAATCTTATGCTAATACTACACTTTAGGTGTCACTCATGTTATCCAACTGCAGCCCTCTATGTTTCAGTAGCAAATTTTCATCCATTGCATGGAAAAATGTTTATGGTGCATTGTAAAATTAAAAAAAAAAAAAAGTTTGCAGAACCATAAAAAATAAATAAATATATAAATAAAATAAAAACAATAAAACTTCAAAAAAAAAGTTGGTTGTTTGAAAAGTCAACAAAACTGATAAAGAAAAAAAGAGAGAAGACATAAATCAATAAAGTCAGGAATAAATGAGGGGGAATTATGAATTCTACAGAAATTTAAATGATTATGAGAAAACATTACAATCTATTTTATGTCAAAAAATTAAACAACTTAGATAAAATGGACAACTTGATAAAAATATACTTAATACCAAGAAAGGCTCAAGAAGAAATAGAAAATCTGTATAAACCTATAGCAAGTGATATAATTAAATTAATAATTGAAAAGCTTCCCACAAAGAAAAGCACAGATCCAGGTGACTTCACTATGCATTCCACCTAACATTTAAAGAACAAAGGATACCAATCTAACACAAACTCTTTCAGAGGAGGAAGAAACATCTTCCAACTTATCCTGAGGCCAGAAAACTGTAAACCAATATCTAAATGAATACAGACACAAAAATCCTTAACAAAAATATTAGCAAATCTAGTCAACATATTAAATGGATTATATGCCATGTTCAAGTGGGATTTACCCAAGGAATACAAAATTGATTTAACATCGAAAAAAATCAAGCAGTGTTAAATGCAATATCCATGGAATAGAAGACAAGACCATTTGGCCATCACAGCAGAATCAGAAAAGATTTGAAAAAAATTCCAATGTTCACTTACAATTAAAAAAAAACTTTCAACAAGTTAGGAATAGTAGGAAATTTTTCAACCTCATAAAGGGCATGTAAGAAAAGCTGACAACTCTTAATAGTGAAGGATTGAATGATTTCACACTTAGATCAGGAACAAAGCAAAGATATTTGCTCTTACCACTTCTATTCAGTACTGTGTTAGAGGTTCTAGGCACTGCAATCAGGCCAGAAAAATAAATTAAAAGCACATATCGAAAAAAAAAAACCTGTCTTTATTTGCAGACATAATCATATGTGTAGAAAATCTTAAGAAACCTCAAAAGAAAAAAAAAAAAAACAACCAAGCAGAACAAAACCTAGAATTAGTAAACAAGTTTGAAAGCTCACAGAGAACAAATCAAAATTAAAAATGCAATTATGTTTCAGAACACTAGCAACAATCAAAAATTGAAATTAAGAAAATAATTTTATTCACAATAACATTGAAAAGAAATATTATACTTAGGATTCATTTTATAAAAGAAGTGAAAGACCTGTATACAGAAATCTAAAAAGATTGCTAGATACCTGAACCCCAGTGTTCATACACAGCACTATTTACAATAGCCAAGACATGGAAACAGCCTAAATGTCCATCAACAGATGACTGGATAAAGAAGAAGTGGTATATTTATACAATGGAATACTATTCAGCCATAAAAACTGACAACATAATGCCATTTGCAGCAACATGGATGTCCCTGGAGAATGTCATCCTAAGTAAAGTAAACCAGAAAGAGTAAGAAAAACACTATATGAGATGGCTTATCTGTGGAATCTAAAAAAAAAAAGAACATAAATACAAAACAGAAACAGACTGATAGACATAGAATACAAACTTGTGGTTGCCAAGGGGGAAGGGGGTGGGAAGGGATAGACTAGGAGTTCAAAATTTGTAGATACTGACAGGCATATGTAGAACAGATAAACAAGATTATACTGTATAGCACAGGGAAATATATACAAGATCTTGTGGTAGCTCACGGCAAAAAAAAAGTGACAATGAATACATGTATGTTCACATATAACTGAAAAATTGTGCTCTACTCTGGAATTTGACACAACATTGTAAAATGACTATAACTCAATAAAAAAAAGTTAAAAAAATAAAATAAAAAGATTGCTGAAAGCAATTAAAGAAAATCTCTAACAAAATGGAAATCCATTCTATTCTCATGGATGGTAAGACTCAGTATGTTTAAGATGTCAATTCTCCCCAATATATGTATTTATTTAATGTAATCTATATTAAAATTTTTATAGTCTTTTTTGGAAAAATTGACAAGGTAACTCAAAAATAAATCGTAATGCATAAGACCCAGAATACCAACAAAGATTTGAAAAAGAATAGAGTTGGAGGATTTATGCTACCCACCCACACAACTTTCTATAAAACTACATAATTAAGATAGTGAGGTATTGCATAAGGAGGTATATAGATCATTGATCAGAGCAGAAAAAAATCCCAAAATAAAGGCTTACATATATATATGTATATATATATACACACACACACACACATACATACATATATATATATATATGTATGTATATGTATGTGTATATATGGTCAATTGTTTCTTTTCATTTTCTGGGCATGGGTATTTATGTAAATGCATATTTCTTGGTTATATTAAATTTTCTCAATGGCTTTTTAAAAAAAGTTTTGTTTTAGAATAGTTTTAGATTTACAAATTGTACAGAGTTTTTATATATGGTGTACCCAGTTTCTCCTATTGTCAATATCTTACATTACTATGTTCATCTGTCACAACTAATGAAACAACCTTAATTTAAAATTATTAGCTAAAATCTACACTTTATTTGAATTTCCTCAGTTCATACCTAATATTCCTTTTCTGATCCAGGATCCCATCCAGGATACCACATTACATTTAGTCATCACATCTTGGTAAGCTCCTCCAGACTGTAACAGTTTGTTAGGCTTTCCTTGTTTTTATCACCTGAGTTTTGAGGATTACTGGTCAGGTATTTTGTAGAATGTCCCTCATACTGGTTATTTCCAATGTTTTTTCTTGAGGTTATACTGTGGTTATATGATTTGGGAAGAAAGATCACAAAGGTAAAGTGTCCTTCTTATCACATCCTATCAAGGATACACACTGGCAACATGACATCACTGAGGATGTTGACCTTGATCACCTAGCTGTGCTAGTACTTGTCAGATTTCTCTCGTGTAAAGTTCCCATCCCCATCCATACTGCACTCTTTGGAAGGAAGCGACCATGCACAGCCCTCACTGAAGGTGTGAGGAGTTATGCTCCACCAGTGTCAGCTGGCAAACTGTTACCAGTCTGTGTCAGGATGAGAGCAAGCATGTAGAAACTCTTACAACAACTTGACAGGGTAATTTGTATCTGTTAAATACAGACTTGTGTCTTAGTATATCTTTGTTTTATCACGTTTTTCTAAGAATTCTTTTTTATATTTTAATTAGACGTATAATTCATGATACACTGAATACTGAAAAAAGAAAACTTCTTTCCCAGAGTTGAAGAAGCAGTGATCTTTAACTAGTCGAGTAAACATGAAAAATCTGAAAAATATCATACTGAGAGAAAAGAGAAAATTTAAAAATTATATGTACAGTGTGTCACCAATGATTTTATAAATAAATACATACTTAATAAAACATATATTATAGTAAAGTGAAATGGTAAACTATACACAACCTGTAGAATAAAAAGTGTAAGTATGTACTGGTGAACCCTGCATGAGAACGATACACACCAATCTCTGAGCAGACGCACAGTCTGCAGGAGGGAGGAAGGTGGGGAAGCAAACCAACTCATGGAGGTATGGGGACTTCATCAGTATCTGCAGTGTTTTGCTTCTTTTTAAAAGTATGTCTAAAGCAAACGTGGCAAATGTTCAATTTTTTTTAAAGCCTGCTTGTGGGTATTCATTAAATTATTCTCTATCTTTCATGTTTGAAATATTCTATAATAAAAAACATAAAAGTAAGTCAAAGTTTTTTTCAAATGCGATATAAACTGCAGATTGTTGGAAATTTTCCATAAAAAAAGGAAAGTGATCTGAGAGTACATCAAAGCTTTTCTAAAATATCTGATGAACGTTAACGGATTAGGTGTCTTTCCAAAGTCATTTATTGAATATCAACTATGTATGAAAAATTCTGCAAGGTATTGGAAATGAGGAAAACTAGGTACTGAGGATATAGACAAGACTATTTGAGAGAAACCTGAGACTAAACCAAGGGCTTATGAAGCCAGATGTCTTGATATGTACCCAAAAACAAAACTAGATCTGTTTCTTGGACAGACAAATTTCTCCCTCAGAATGGACAAGAGTCCCACTGTTATTACTTCATTTCCCCACATTATCGTTATCTCATATTATACTGGTCTTACCACTATCACCTGGTGAACTGGCATTTTTAGGAACACACAGTCTGAGGTTCATAAGAGAGATAAAGTTTTTAACAACAGATGCTGGGCAGATGTTTCCCCCTACCTTTAGTTTTTTCCATTTTTTTTCTTTTTTTGTTTTTTAAATTCAGAAGTTGGGCAAGCACGATCTTTATGCTGTTGTTTAACTCTGCAGGCCAGCTGCCTCCACAGCAGCCTCCGAACAAGTGGATTTCCTTTGTGTGTCTGAAATCATCCAACACCAGATGTCAGCCTAGAGGTTCCCATCACTCAAGAGTATCGGGCTCCCATGTTATCGAGCTCTGGGAATGATGCTTCAGAAACAGTGATTTCCTATCTTGTTTCATTAAATTGAATGTGAAGTAAAAGGGAATTTGACCTCCTTGAGAGGGCGGTTTCTTTGACCTATGAGAAGTTTGCTGTGATAAAATGAAAATGCAATCAGCAGAGAGACGTAGAATACGAAGCTAAGCTGGGCAGCTTGTAAATCATTTACGCATGTGCATGTGATTTAACAGTAATAGGGTCAAGGTTTCCAGAGAAAATAATTTGATGCTGATTACTTGATACTAAAAAACAGAGATGCTTCTGTGTGTCACTGAATGAGGAGGACATAAGAATAGCAATAAACATCCTTCATATTATGACTCTGTCCCTCAGGGGTCTGGTCACTTCAGATATCCTTCAACGGAAACTTGAGTAATTAAGATGGCTGATTTCTCAGGGAAAGAGCTTTGAGTTAGCAAAGCACAACTGAGCCCAAAAGCTGAGAAGACTGTCCTAAAATAGCAGCCTCTGTTGAAGACTCTAAAATTCCTCTTGTCTTAATTTACAGCCGAAATTGAAACAGACTGTTTTTCAGAACCAAGTATCCAACTGTTAAAATAGTCTGAAAAAAAATTAAGATTATTTTCTTGGATTGTTTACATGAATCTAGAAATTTGCTGTGCAGAATTTTGCAGGGGTCTCTCAGACTCATTTTCCATGTCTCAAGGAAAAAAACACAGCCATTGTAAGGAGAAAAGGAAAATGAAGACTGCCTTGGGTAAAAATTTTTAGTTATCTGTGAAGTTCTCTTTCTGCTCCTCTGTCATATTTAAGGAGTAAAAGCTGAGGCTCAAACCCAGCCTGTTGGAAACACTGAGATCAATGGTGCCTAGGCCGTTTTGGTAGCGCCACAGCCTATCTCCAACGAGCCTCAAGATTGCCCCACCAACTTTCCACCACTTCAATGTTAGTGTTAAGACAGAAAGGCAGGAGCGGAGGGGAGTTTCAGGAACTGCAAGCCTGTACACACGCTCTAGCCACTCATGCCCTGCTGGGCTCTCCACAGAGGTTAAGAGCAACAACTCCCCAGCAGGCTTACAATCCTGCTTCTGCTACATCGTCGGAGCAAAATCACTCAAAGCCTCTGAACCTCCTTACCTCATCAATAAAATGGGAAGTCATATAGTACCTACCTCACTCTTCTGAAGTGTAAAAGCTTTCTTTTAACAGGTGGCAAGCACACACTGCCTGCTACAAGCAATGTATAAACATTAGCTACTCTATTATTTGACTGGGTTCTTGCTCCAGCTGAAACAACATTTTTGTACAGCAATGATGTTACCTAGAGAAACTCACACAATCGGTGGCCTTTAAATGTAAATATCTATCTGAGTTTCAATATAAAGATACAGATATAATTTAAAACCGGAGGGAAATAGCACAAAATATGGATTATAGGCACAGTGACATTTTCTTTTTGATGTTTTTCTATTTTTCATTTCTTTAGTAATATCTTTCATTTTCCAAAATTTAATTCTGTACTAAGAAATTAGAATTTCATGAGGAAACAAAAGATAATCTGTAAGTTAAAATTCTAGTATTTGATATCTTGTCCTCCAGGACACCCTAATTCCATGCTCCTTTGACAAGCTGGACTCTATCTCTCTTTGCTATTCCCTAATTGAAGGACAACTTTCAATGCACGTATCTGACATGATTCCTCTAAGAAGAAACTTCTAGCTACTTTCAAGATTGAAGTCTGTTGACAACAGCTCCAGGAATGGGTTTCTCATTTTGTGTAACTATAACCATTTGGGGTTCTTTTGTCTACATTACAAACATAGTTGCAAAGACTAGGGATTCATCTTAAAGCAGCCCACTTCAGTATCTGGCATGCAGGCAGACTTCTGTATTCACTTTATTCACTCCTCTCTGGAGAAGCTGAGGTACCAGGCTAACAGGTGGCCAAACTGAGGAGATAGGAAATTTGGTTTCTCTTCAGAACCATTCAGACACCTTTTTAAAACTTGGTTTCTTGGGACCCTCTCCAAACTTACTCTCAAGAAGGAAATGAGGAGGAAGGAAAGACTTGCATTACTGAATGTCACTTAAGTAATGCTAGTAATTGGGCAACTTTGTAAAAACAGTTATAGTTTGGAACCAGGTAACATTAGGAGAAAGTGCCAGTAATCATTGTATGCAGCTCTATTTTATATCGTATGTGTAATGTACTATAACATATATATCCTGCAACTACATATGTTCTGTAGATTTGATGTATTTTTAGATCTATATCGGTTCTCCATCACCTTGACTAAATGAGAGATGTTCATATTGCTGGTAGGCAAATAACGCTCATTCAAAATATTATCTTAGGTTCATTAATTTGGTCCAATATTTGGGTGGTAAGTCCTCTATAATTTCCCTTGGAAGATTTCTTTGCTCTAAGCCTGGTTTTCAGTAACAGAAATGCAGAGATTTTCTGGCAGGACACTCTGTACTTTTGGCTCCTTGCATTTGGACTAATTCTGAAGTTAAAAGGTGTTTGGAAAACGGTTCAGAAGAAGTGGAAGTGACTCTTAATGAGGCATTAGGCTTCAGGATTATGTGGACAGCAAATGAATGTTCAATTATTTGTATTTGAATTGTTTGGCTACCTTCTATGTCCAACTATAATATCAAAGTGTTATAAAAGTACCCTCTGATCCAACTTTACTGATTGTAGGTGCTTCAGTTTTGGCTCTAAAGTTCCTTTTCAATCAAGTTACAGGCACTAAGGTTACTTAAAGAGCGGCTGATATGATAATGAGAAATTCCCAAATATTTTGCCAATTCCTTTCAAAACATAAACTTTCTGATTTTCCCACTTAAGTTATATAAATTTTGGGGGTCTTGGGGAATAAATATAAAATAAAAAGGAAAGTAATTTTCCCCCTACATGGGGAGAGAGGGATGATGGAGTAGTTTCCTAGACTCAGAATAATTTAACCAGGCAGGTGACTGGCTGCCCTGTATCTCCCTGTACCTTAGAAACTGAGTCGCATCAATTCTGGTGATTCAAAGCAGGGGTATTTGTTTCTAATCTTCATATTTAAAAAGTCATATCTTTTAAACAAAAGAGAAGATCCTTGAAAGATTTTATCATATCCCCCTCAAATAAGTCCATAGTGATATTATTGTTTTATAGGTTGAGACTGCTCTTTAACTAGGCTAAAAAATTATCCAAGATTTAAATTTTAACATTCAACTTTTCAGGTAACCTGTCAGTATACACTTCAATGCCACATTCTCAAAATTAAAATGCCACGATTTCAAATGAAGGAATTATTTGAGAAAAATGAATGATTCGTAGTGCCCTCATATGCCAATTTTGATTGCCTGTATCTTAAAAGTGATATCAAGATAAAAGTTTAGTTTTTAATTACAAGTTAATGTATTGTGTCACTAAGGATGAGCTTTTTCCATACATTGAACCAGGTTTGAAGAGATTCCAAGCCAATAACTGAAAAAACCCAAGTCTGAACCCAAAGATACTGAGTTAAAAGGACCCGGCTTGATAAATCTTACTTGAGAAGTCTATAGTCTGAGGACCTTGGGAGAAAGCAACGAGTGCATTGTAAATTCCTTTCGAAATCACTTTCACTGGCAAACAAGTGATCATCCAGACTAGGAGAGACCAAAAAGGGTCCCTAATAACTTCAAGAAACCAAAGGAAGAAACAGATCAAAGGAAGTAGTATGTTTCTTTCCTTGATAAATAGCTGTTACTTTACAAAGTTGCCCCAAGCCAAAGGCCTCTTGTATTCCAATTTATTTAGTATTCTTTTTTATACTATGCATTCAAAGAGTCCTTTCCTTCTCAGGGAAATTCAGGGAAAAAATCATATTTAATTAACCAGCCAAATGAATGAAAATTTAATTTAAAGTTAAATATTTTTGAAATATTTGCCTTAGCGCCATAATGCAATACCCAAAGTGCCCTCAGATTTTTATTCCTAAGTGGGTTTTCAAATTCAATTAAATTCTCTGGGTTCAAAGCTACTTAAGAAATATTCTGAGCCAAAGATATTTCAGTTACCTTTAAGCTCTCTAGGGAACACCCCTCCAAAAAAATCAAGTCATTTATTCTTGAAACTCATAAATGTTTAAACTCATAAACTCAATGCAAACATATCCTGAAAGTTCATTTATCACATAGAGTTTCATTGAACCTATGATTGGAGGTAGAATGAACAGTAATAACTTCTGAATATGTTCCATATTTTTGCACACTCTGTATTCTCCTGTATCAGTTTTCGTTTTGTACTGCAGAGCTGGAATTTATTAAGGTATATTACGGAAAGGACCCAGGTTCACATTTCAAATATTTCTGCCAATCTCCCAGGCAAAAGCAAAAAATAACTGTTCATTGATACTGATAATTCCCACCACTGCTGACAAGTTTCACTATTTTTTCCTCTTTTTTTTCCCAGCTGAGAAAATATTTGCTGTTGAACATCTGGCTAAGGAATGTTGAAAGTCCAAAGGCAGGGAGTATTATCTGAAGTGGACTTTTTGAAGCAAAGTAACATGGAGTATCAAGAAGTTTCCCAGAAAGAGATTTTCAGAAAGAAAAAAAAAAAAGCCCTGTGACACTTCATGAAAGTCAGAACATCCTAAAAATGGAAGGGTGAAGTAAAAGACTTTTATCAGTATGGTGAATTTAGTGTGATGTGAACACTGAAATGTACCATCATAGGAGGTTCACCTTACAGTGCGCCAGTAGACACAGCTGGCAGATTTAGACAGCGACAGTGCCAGGCTGGTGCTGATGACAGCACCGTCTACTCACATCTGTGCCTAGCAGGGAAGAGAGAGGCAAAGCTCTCAAATTAAAATGAGAATACTCATCCCCACCTGTGTTAGTGCTCCCCTTGAGAACCAGGAGGAAAGTACATAGTTTCTCTCACTGAATCATCTGGTCGGGCACTCACCATCTAGGGTTGAGTTCAGTGAGTTTGGAGACTGAAACTATGTACGTGGGTAGAAGGAGTGGTTGGGAGTACAGTTCAGCATTGGGAGAGCTTGTAGCAAACTAAAGAGTAACTCTGAACATGTGCAACCAAGCCTCCACAAACTAGTATCTGTTGAGTTACTCTAACACTCCACTTCCAGCGGGTCAACAGCACAGGCTGAATAAATACATATAACCTCACAACTACGTGCCTTGTATCCACCATTGGGCCATACTGATTTGCATCTACTTACATTTCATTGCAAAGCCTTTGCATTGATTATATTCATGTGCTTCAGAAACAAACAGCAAAAATGCTACTCGTTTTACACAAAAGTGAGAACCACACATAGTGTAATGTGAATTCTGCAAAAGTAACGATCCTATCCTAGTCATCTTGGGACCCCTTAAAACCTCACACACACAAAAAAATTTGCTGTCTGAATTTAATTGTATTCATTTAATATATAGAATTTTAGGTCTGAAAAAGGTCATCTAGTCCAGTCTTCTCAACTGGCAGAGTAAGAAACTATGATAGGAAAAGAGATATTTTTCTAAAATTATACAAATAAGCAGCAGATTCAGAGCTCTTCCCTCTTTCTTCCCCACTGTAAGGATTCCTTTATGATCATTGCTATGATATTTCTTGCCCTGATGGTTAGGGAATGGTTTTTGTTTTAGGTTTTCTACTAATTTCTGAAATTGTTAAATTCGACTGCAGTTCACTTAGTGGGACATTTGTTTTTTAAATCCTGAAATGCTAATACACAGATCATGAAATGCATGCTAGGAAACCAAGGGCAAAAAAACGGGCCGGGTGCTGATGTGGTGCGACGTGACAGCCCCAGACCCCTGCAAACGGGACTCCCGGGGGCCTTTCACCAGTCAAAGCTCTTCTATCCCTTCTCCCTTTCTTTCTTGCTGTCTTGTTTCCTTTCTTTCTTGCTTTCTCTTTTCCTTCATAATAGTTTGATAAATACAGTTATTACCATGACCAGGGAAAAATGATTCTTTCTGATACCCATTACATTAGAAATAGGAAGTTTAACACTCTCTCTTGAAAAATGACCATTTCTATCAGAATGGTGACAATTTTCCCATTTAGTTATTACTAGAATGCTTTTTTTTTTTCAGAGGGGCATCACTGGGTGATTTTTCTTTCTTATTTTATAAAGGCAAAAAATAAAAAGTTCTTGCATGGTGCTTAGCGGTTTGGGTTTGGGTTGAGCCCTTCTGCGGGAACAGAGAGGCAAAAACTTAGAAACCTTTCCCTGTGGCTGCTACAGATTATTCACAGCCAAACGGTGGGACCCCAGCAGGCTGATCCAGTTCCTGTTTTATTGATAGCTTTCACTTCCAGCTCCAATTTTTCCTGATGAATCATGTTGGAAACCCAGCATTCCCACACATGGGCTCACATTTTCTCATTTTCAAAATGAATAAAGAATGGACTATTATTAGCAGAACTGAAGAACTGGCAACAACATTAGCCTCATCCATGTAACAAAACCAAAAACAAATAAGCAGAGGCCCCAGTCTGTGGGAGGCAAGTCACTAACACCAGGAGATGACACCCTTCTATCCCTGTGAGTCTTGTATTATTCAGAGACTTCTTGCACTGTAATAAATTAGTTTGACAAATTATTCCTCTCACTAGACTTACCCGTTATCAACCTTTCTGAGAGGGGTCTTAGCAAAGGAAGCTTTGTCTGCAAGTGACATGCTGAAGGCATCTGTGTAACAGATTCATTGTTGTAAAGGTCTATGAAGGCTGCTTTCATCAAGGTAGAGTGTGGGGTGCACCCAGCTCTTCATTCTCACAGAGCTCACATCCCATGTGTCACTGTCAGTCTTCCCATCACGTCTCTGATCTGTCCCCTCCCTGCCTTCTGGAGTGGTGTATCTGCTCTCAGAGGGACAGCTCAGCCCACATCAGTCCTGTTTTGCAGAACACATACCTGCCACTCACATATTTCACAAATGCATTTTTCTTTTATTTTGGGGATCAGAGATCATAAAACAGAAGCCAATAATACATTTTAGTCAATAAATATTTAATCAATACATTTCTCTGCAGCAGGATCATGAAGATGTAGATTTCATCCTACCAGAGATGAACAGCAAGCACATTCGTTTCACAAACTCCTTAGGAAAGCATTGCCACAACTCTTGGAAAAATAAAAAGCCCAGTCTCTCTATTTCCAGCCTCACTCTCACCAATCCATTCTTCACAATGCAGCTAGAATCATCTTTCAAAAATGCAGATCTGAGCACATCATAGCCCTCAGCTTAAAATCCCTGAATAATTTACCACTCCTCTTATAATGAGCCTAAATTCCTTAGCAAGATGTATGACACCCTTTATGATCTGGCTTCTGCCTCCCTCTGAGACCAGTTTTATCTTGCAATGCATCACCCAACCACCCTGGGCAACCTGCACATCATCTACACTAAATTGCCTCCAGTGCTTCCAAGTGTGTCTTACATAACAGCACACCCCTCCCGCTCTCCCCTGCAGGTCTTTGCACGTGGAGTCCCCTCTGCTTGCAACATTCTTTCTCCTTGTCCTCCTCCTTTGGATGACTCTTGATTTTTATGTGTCATCTTAGCTTCCATTGCCTTGGGGAGGATTCCTGGTCCTTCAGGATTGGGCTAAATGCCCATAGTCCCAACCAACTCAATTGCACCAATCAATTCAATTGCAGTGGCCTATTTTCTTCTCCTTTTTCCCCCCCTCAGTAGTCAGTAAATAAATTTCTTCAAGATAAGGAGTAAATCTAATAAGGCATTATAGTCTCAGCATCTTGAATAGCGTCTCATATAAAAATGGCAAAATGTAATAATTTGTTAAATGATGAGCCTGTTATTGTAAAATAAGAGCTTTACTAAAAGCCCTCCTAGTGGTGATGGGAGGGCATTTATTCTCAAGGAGCTTGCAATTTATTTGGAGTAATGATAATTTATTTTTAAAATCATTAATAAATGAGGCACATGATGATTGGACACAAGTGCTATATTAGTAAAATTTAAAAAAAATTGCTATAGTATTGGATAAGGGAAGGGCATCACAAGCTGTGCAGCCAAGGTGGGGGGGCTCCGTCGGGGTGAGATTGGGCCTAAACTATGAAAGACTGGACTCCTTGAATAAAAGAGAACAGAATTAAAGGATCAAAAAAGGAAAGGTCCAGATGGAAAAGCATACTTATAAGACAAGTCCAACAAACAATGACTGGCTGATTAAATCTGGGAGGAGGGAAAGGAAGAGTTTTGTGGGACAATTTCTTAATTCAAGTAACATACATCACACATGTGTTACATGCCAAGCACTGCCCCCAGTCCCTGGGAAATGTCAGTGAACTAAAGATGATGAACGCTGCCCTCGTGGAATTCACCCTCCAGTAGAGGGGAAAATGCGTACCAGTTGTAATTCCACAAGTCTAAACAGGTCTAAAATTAGAAAGTTTTTCCTGAATTTGTCAGTAAACCTGATCTGAGCTGAACGACTATGTATAGCCTTTATTCCAATTAATAAGCTTATTTCCATGTTTTGCTTCAGAAATACTAACGGATTGGATCAGAGAACTTATCTATGGATGAGATGTAATATATGGTATAAATGTGGCAGTCTCTAGTAAAATCTGAAAAAGGCTAAATTCTGAATGCATTGTCCCAAGGGTTTTGGATGGGATTGTGGACCTAGAGTGTTGTTAGGAGTCATGCCATGGAAAAAAGAAAATGTGGAGCAGGGTGAGGGAGACCAGGAGGGAGGCAGGCAAGGAGGGCAGTGGTGCAGGATTACGTAGGGGGTCTGGGCAGGCCTCATTGGGAAGGTGAGATTTAAGCACCTTCACTTAGAGGTGAGGGAGTTAGCTGAGCAAGAGCGTTTCAGACAGCAGAAACAGGACAGCAAAGATCCAGGAAGCAGGAGAACACCTGGGACATCTGAGGAACTGTAAGGAAATGCAGGGACGAGAACAAGAGGAGGAAAGAAGGTCAGAGGAGTGATAAGTGATCAAATCATGCGGAACTGCTCAGCTGGCTCTCAGGGTTTCGAGCAGAGGAGTGACTTGATATGACATATTCAAACATGTCATTCCAGCTGCTGTGTTGAAAATAAGCTACAGGAAAACAAGGGTGGAATCATGGAGACCTATTAGGAGGGTACTGTAATAATCCATATGAGATGATGGTGGTTCAGACTAGGGTGGTAGTAGTGGAGATGGTTAAAAAAAAAATTGGTCAGACTGGATAGATTTTGAAGATAAAGTCAATAGAATTTCTTAACCTATTGCAGAGAGTCACAGGTGACTTCAGATTTGGGGCCTGAATGATCAGAAGGATGGAGATGTCACCATCATAATGAGAGAAACTAAAGGTGCAGCAGGTTTGGAGGGGATGATTGAGGTGGGTTGGGCTTATGTTAAGTTCGAGACACCTATGGGGCTTCTAAGAGGTCATGTGGAGTAGGCGGTTGGACATGCAAGTTTGGACTTCAGAAGAAAAATCCAGCCTGGATATAAATTTGGGGATTATTTGTATAGCATTGGCATCTAAAGCCATGTGACTAGATGAGGACTATAAGGAAGCAGATGAAGCTAGAGAAGAGACATCTGAGAAAGAAACCCGAGAAGGGCAGAAGATTGAGAACAAATCAATACCAGTAGAGAAGGTACACATGTGTATCCCTAGAACTGAGTGTTCACGCCTACTACCATTCGTCTCAAATAGTATAGAACTCAAAACAGGACGAATGGGTCCAGTCATCCCTAGATATAAAGTTGGGAGATGTAAATAAGACACATTAGAAAATGAACATACATTTCCTGGTTCTTAAAGTATTGGCTGGGACTGGAAAGAAGAATTTACTAGAGTAATGCAGCTCTCCAGTGCCTAATGTATTTCCTGGAAGGATTCAAATCAACATAAAAGCTTGTCATTCAGACCTAATTTTTTCCCCACAGAGCTGGAAGAAATGTAATAAATGCTTTCAGTTACTATAATAATAAGCATCAATTATGGTAACAATGGTGTTTGCTGTTGTGGTGAGAGCTAATAGGCAGCCTTTAAAAGGTGCCAGGCAGTGCTTTATGCTTGTTAACTCATTAACTCTCACTGCAACTCTCTGAAATAAGTAGCATTATTAACAAAGAGGTTTAAGAATATCACCCAAGATCACCCAGTTGTGAGTGATAGAGCTCGAATTTGAACTCCAGCATTTTGACTCCAAAGTCCACTTACTTTACCATCATGCTAAACTTCTTCTTAGGATGAACACTCATTACTTGGCATCTTGTTCTATAAGTCCCAAAAGGGAATCTATCTCTCCAGGACGATATAATGTTAAACCAAATAACGAACAGAATATCTGGGGTTTGCATCGGAGATCACAGGCTCAAGTTTCAGCTCTTCCACTATCTAGCCAAGTGCTCTGGCTTAACAATTTAAGGAACTTTAACCTGATCTCTCCTATGCAAATTAGGGTAACAATGGCACCTTACTCAACCTTGCTCTCAGGGTTTAGGGCAAATAAATATGAAAAGAGTGCTCTACATGTTTTGAAGCATACATATAAGTTATTTTCTAGCACCTGACATACGGGAGGAAATTCTTTGGGAAGAAAATGTCTTTTGTCACAGTAACACTGTGTCAACCCCGTAAAGTGACAAGATTCCATGCTCCATCCTAGAGTGGGGAAGTCTGGTCTTGATATAGTTCTCTCCAGAGGACAGATTTTGGCCCCTTCTGCCTGCCTCTTCCTCCTCCACTTTACTTCTGTCATAAGATGCTCTCCTTATCCATTATGATTCTGACCTGAAATTGCTCCCAGGAGCCAGTCACCCCCTGCTGCCTACTGTGGGAGCCCATGATTGGGTTAACAAATTGTAACAATCCCAGCCGCTTATCTCCTTGAAGATGTGCTTAGTAACTGCCTTGAGGTTTTAGCAAGGACCCAGGCCCCTGGCTATAAACTCTGGGCATGCCTGCTGTTAGTCTTCTATCCCCAAAACAGCCTTGGGCTGGAATGGTAAACAACTTTTAAAAAGCTGCAGACTCAGAGGAGAGAAGGCTGGTTAGCCAATGACGGGTAAGATCCCCTGAGGGGGGCAACCCAAGACAGGCACAGCTGCCTGAGTCCAAGTTGTTAAGCAGCTGATTCTCATACGTTCTGCCCTGATAAGCTGAAAGGCTCAACATGAACATGATTCACCAAAAAGGTCTTCTGACCTTGAGCCAAACACCAACAATAAACAAAGCCTTTGTACTCTTTGTGATCCCACCGGTCCTTCCTTAAATTCCTGCATTCCTCCTTTGACTGTACTCAATAAATATGGGAGATTTGAGAGGCTAGGTGGAGTTGGCTCCTGACTCCCTCTCGCTCTCTTGACTTTCCCACAGTCTTGAGTAAATCATTCCACCTCAGTGGGAATTCTGCTGGCCAGAACCCACAACTGGTGATGAACCCACAGCCTACACCTGGAAGATGGCCTTGATGACAAGTCTCTGAGCTAGAACCTGTGGAAGACACTAGTGTTAAGCTGCTTGCCTGAATTATGTGTCTTAGAGTCTTTCAGCGCAGCAAGAACACAATCATTTTTGAGAAAGTGGAAGTGTGACAAAGAGCTCCTTACCATATTAGTTAATTTTTATGAAGCTCATTTTGTGCGTCAAGAAATTACTCCTTCCGTGAAAATTTCACCTGAAGGTACTTCCCCATTTGTACTGATTACAAGGTCACTTGTAAAAAAGCTGCATGACTTTTTCTTCGAGGTGTGAGCCCCACAGTGAGGGCTGAGCTCTTTAACAAGGAGCATTCAAAAGCTACTCTGCCAGGTTAAAAGCTGTGAAACTGACTTAGCCAGGTAGCCAATGACTAAAATCTCATAAGCGAATTTGTTTTTTATAGATTATCAGGGGGTAAAATTTCTGGAGATAAATGTGAAAGCAACCAATATTACTTAACTATCATACTTATCAGTCCTATGACCTGTATAAAGTCTATCCATTACTCCCAATCTTACATTATGACCCTGAATTCTGCATTATTTTTTCTGGGATCCTATTAGGGAAACTAACAGAAATGATGGAGACAGCATCTCTGCTACTGAAGGCACATTGGCTTTTGGTATTTTCCAAGGCTGTATTCTACATAGGATGAAATCACCACCTTGCCATGAGCACCTGTTTCAGGTTTCTTTGCTACTACAACAGTTTAAATGAATTCATGCATTTCTGAGAGAACGATCCAGTGAGTAACACAGGAAAGAAACAGTTTTTCTCTCTAAAATTTGTTAGAACAAAATAAAAAATTGAAGTAGATCTGTTCTCTTCTTCAGGATGCTTTGAAGTAGGCTACTATGTTGAGAAGCTCTTCTTTCAGAAAAGCTCCTAAACATTGTGTTTGAGAAAAACAAATGATCCAACTATTGCAACCAAAGCATTAAGACACTATCCAGCTCAGTTGGTGGTAAGACATTAAAGAATCCTACAAAAACACTGAGTGTGATGAAATGCAATCTTACAAAGAGGAAAGTGGGCTGCTAAAAACTCATAAGCTCCTATTCTGTATTTATGAAAATTAAGGAAATCAATCATAAATAATCTATAAAATGTTCCTCAGAAATCCAATTGCCAACCTCACCATTAGTAACCAAAAACCCCTTCCTCAAATACAAACTCAGAATGTGCTTTTGATTATCCAATAATAAGCAGAATGCTCTCAGGCATTTACTTGAAGGCATATCAGTAAAGGCAAAGGCAGGATTCTGATAAAATAATTGGGGTGTTTAATACCAACTCAGATCCTTCTTTGTTTCAGTGACACATTCAGTTTCAAATCTCTAAAAGACTTTGAAAATATTCTCCAGCCCTCTGGCCCCACTTTTTACCTCAACTTTACATTTAGAAATTTACCAACAAAAGTACATGGTGGTCTACCTCTCTGCCAAGACAATCTTGAGTTCGCTTAAATTCTGCTCTTTATGTTTCACGTTTTGAAACAGCTGAATTGAAATACAGTCCACAAACAATCAACTACACCCAAAGTGTACAATTTTATAAATTTTCAAACATGTATACACTAATCAAACCTTTATCAAAATGAAGACCATGAAAATTATCATCTCCCCCCCAAAAGTTACCTCATTCTTCTGCAGTTTATCCCTTCCTCTTTGCTCTGCCCCTCTTCTTCCCAGGCAACCACTCGTCTGTTCTCTGTCACCACAAACTAGTTTGCAATTTCTAGACTTTTATATAAATGGAACCATACAGTACATACTTTGTTTTTGTCTGGCTTCTTTCACACAACATAATTATTTTAAGATTCATTCATGTTGCGTAGTTCACTCCTTTTTATTGCTGAGTAGTATTCTATTATATGGATGTAATATAATTTGTTTATCCAATCATTTGTTTCTAGACATTTAGGTTCTTTACAATTTTTGACCACTTGAAATAAAACTTCTATAAATATTTGTGTATCAGTCTTTGTATGGACACAAGCTTTCATTTCTCTTGGTTAAACACTTAGGAGTAAAATGGCTAAGTTGGTAGGAGGGTTCCTTTTTGTCCACACCTTCTCCAGCATTTACCGTTTGTGGACTTTTGGTCTGCGGCATGTTTAATTGTAGCCATTCTAATAAGTGTGTACTTATATCTCATTATGATCAAGTGTGAATACACTACTCCACCAGACCTACCTCAGTGTGATCACTGAGTTGGGAGACACTACCTCTGCAAGGACTTTGAGCATGAACCCCACTCCCATGGACCTTCAGGGCATTTGGTCTCTCTGCTACAAGACCCCCGAAAGCTTCTCACTTCTCACACTGTACTTACCCTTGCCTCTCAGCTGCTGCTCCCTTTGCCCCAGTGTTTTTCTGTCTCTCAAATGGGAAAAATCTGTATTTATTTACTCTTGTCTCTTTATCATGGCCACATTTTCATATCAGCACACAGAGATCCACCCCACCTTTCTTCAGAGCTGAATGATATTTCACTCTCTGGACTTCCTTTAACCACTCCCTACTGATGGGCATTTCAATGATTTCCATGTCTTCGCTATTAGATAAAACTTATCTGTGACTTTTAGTAGATATGCATGTTCTCCTTAGGAAGTCACTGCACATTTGTTATTAGAACATTTTCTATAAAGTGCTTTCTTCTCAGTTATGTCCTTGCTTTTCCAGTCTCTCATCCCATGCACATTCCTTACTTATAAAGAGGCATCTGTTAAATCCTCAGAATTAATAGCTACCATGCCACTTTGTGAGGAGAAAAAGCAGCTGGCCAAGGGGAAGTGAGTGCTCTCTGACTCGCCCTGAACTTCTGTGGCCCCTACTCTACTTCTGCAAGAAGTGGTGTGCTTCGTGGGAAAGGCTTGGAGACAGATCTGGGCTTACAATTCAGTCCAGCCTCTAATTATCTTTGTCCCCTCCAGCAAGTTACTGTAATACTCTGAGCCTTGATTTCCTCATTGTCAGTTGGATAATTGGGGTGATATCCAAATAAATACTCCCCAGGTACAGAACAATACGAAGAGATGTTAACTTCGGTTCTGGAACAAGTACTGGAAGTACCCGCTGAGCCAGGCATTTGCCCTTCAGCCGCCAGATCCCAGAAAGTTGGGTGAGGGGACATCCCGCAAAGTTCTTAGGAGACTGGGATGGAAGGACATACTCAAGGAGCTCAGGGCAACACTTATTTCCAACTGGTACAGAATCATAATTTGACCAACACTGCAGCCTGACTCACATCCACCGACAGAAGAACATCAGTACAAAGCGTTGCAGCTGAAATTTGGTAGGAGCTTGATAAACATTTACTTCTCTCCCTCTGTATTACAAAACTCACTTCTTTCATATTTCTTTCATCAGCTGTTCTGTGTCCTAGCCAGAAGGTTTTGGTTTCTTGTGCTTCTGATACAGGAAAATAGCATCTTTGTGGAAAGTTTTCTGTCTTTCTGATGGAAATGGTAATATCAGTTGTCAATTTTTATAGAAAACCAAATCTATCATCCATGCTAAAGAATCATATTTGAGCCATTCTGTCTTCCCCTATTTCTATTATCTGTACGTCTAATGAATAACTACATTAGGACCTTATATTAAGGCTAGCGTGGGCCCTCTGTCCTTGTTTGAGGGAGAAACAGCAGCCACAACAAGCAGGGTGCCCAACCCCAAGGTGACAAAGATCCTTGGATACAGTTCAGTCAAAATGAAGTCCCAGTTATCTCCGCGGCTCCCAGCACCATGGCTGATGGAAGGGGGCACTCAAGAAAACACTTGTCGAACTGAAGTAAACCTGTGACTGAGTCTTGGTAGCGCTAAGATACTAGCTGGAATGCCACCACCTATTCCTGCTTTTTTCTCTCTAACGTGTGGAGGGGCCAAGAAAAGCTGGAATGAGAGGCAGGCAGAAAAAGGCAGTAACAAAGAGCTCAGTGTAAACTGACACAAACTAGGAAACATTCCTGCTGCAAGTTCTATATACATCGCAACCTGTGAAGACAGTTGAAAACCTACCGGTACCAACAAATCCATGTTCACGCTCCCTCTCTCACCGTCTACGTCTTCATAAAGTTAAATCAATGCACTCACCCCACAGCCCTACTGTTGGGCTGCACCCCGCAGGCCAGCAAGGCCTGTACTTGCCCACATTCAAGACTGAAAAAAGAGCCCAGAGTCAGCAACAGAGACGCCAATGGTTTAAGAGACAGGGGGACTTACATGTCTGAAGCAAAGTCCTGGAGCAACACCCCACTTCTGCAGACAGCAGCCAGGACGTGGCGGCAGTCTCCACTCCAGGGCTGGGTGTGGGGGAGGTTACTGGTTATGGGGGAACTTACTTCAGGTTGGCTCATCAGTTACCAGGAAATGAGCAGAGGGGCACACCCCTCACTGCCCCTTTGATGAGCTATCACGGTGGCTAAAGTTAGAACAATCACTAGCTGGGGCCTGGGGCAAGCCATAGGAAGGTCACTGCTGTGAATAGGTGTAGGTGATGCAGGCGATGCAGGCGCAGATCGAGCAGGGGATGCACAGAGAGCGGGAGAACAGCCAGCCTGGGTGGCCTGACCACACGTCTACAGATGCCCCTGAAACTCTAAGGACAGGGTTGCTTTGTTCATCACCATGGTCACAGAAACAGCATCAACAGCAAAGGACCCACACGGAAACAAGTGGATGTTTTATTCACCTAACGAAGCCCTGGCAATGCTTCTGCTGTGATTGCTTTTCCTTGCAAGGAGTCTTGCTCTCATCCCGCTCACTCAGACGGCTTCTTCCAGCCCTCGCTTCTCTAATTGGGCACATTTCTTACTTCAGGGCTAATGTGGGCTTCCCATTGTCCCAGCTAATAGGTTTTCATATTTTTAAGTCTCAGTTATGTTTGTTTTAATTGGCCTCATTCCTCTAAAATTAATCCTTCCTTGTGGTGTGTTTGCTGTGGTGTGTTTGCTGTGGTAGTAAAGGCTGAGGCAAGACCCGGGTCGCCACTCGGAGATGAGCCAGCCCCAGGATGTGGCCTCAGGCCAAATGAGTCCGGGTGTTCTGAGTTAGAAGTGGGATGAACTGTGTTCCTGGCATGCAATTTCCAGATCAGAATGAACTTTGGGCTAAAGAAGTGAGAAAAGACTGCATCCAGCAAGGTTAACCAGGCGGTGTCTGCCTCCGGGGTTGCTGTGCCTGGCAAGACGGCCCCTCAGTGTTGTACATCTGAACTACCTAACGCTTCTCTAGCTCCTAGAAAGTGATTCTCCAGGCCTTGTTCTCGAAGGCCTTTCCTGGTCCTCAACTCACATGACGTGAACGATGGCAATGTAATAGGAAGGTGGCTGCTCTCTAGACAACCCAAGAAAGGGATTAAATGATTCCAGGCACTTGGAGACAAAATGTGGATATAAATGGTCTTCAATGGGAAGAACACACTAAGTAGGAGCATAGGCATTATGTCGAGGGTGTCATTATGCTCATTTCATAGCTAATGGAACTGAGACCCAAGAGATTAAGTGATTTTCCCAAAGAGATACAGTTAATGAATGGTTAGGCTCAGAATAAAACAGGTTTTCTAGCTGCAAAACCATTTTCTCTCATCTTCTTTCCCCATCCAACACTTTAAAAACCTTTCTGATTTTTCTATTCTTTAATTCTGAAAACAACAGTGATATGAAATTGCACATTTAAAATCACCCTAATTTCCTTGTGATTTTGTGTGTGTGTGTGTAAGCTTTTGTAAACAGCCTATATGTAGGGTATAAACAGCTATATATAAAACTTGGTATGCCAATGGTAAGTCTGACCCACACCAGAGTATGGGCAGTGGAGTGCCTTTAACCACATATCATATAATTGTGAAAGCTACTGAAGGCCTCTTACGTGACAGCCTCTGTTTTAAGGGCTTCACATACACCAACTCGCTTACTCTACACAGATCCCAGTGGAGGAGGTAATATTATTGTCCTGATTTTACATTATACCACCAACCAGCAGTGAGCGGTAGAGCTGGGATTTGAACCCAGGCAGGCCAATGTCCAAGTTTGTGTATTAAGTATTCTGCTTTATGCAGAATAATTCTTAATATTTAGTAAATAAAAATAGACACCAATGTCCCTTGCTCAGAGAAACACATTTTCTTTTCTTTCCATCCAACCAAAAAACATGCTACTAAGATTAAAATATAATATACTATGTATGAGATTCTTTCTGAATCTCTACTACTCAAATTGTCTATAATTTATCTCTCAAGAGCATTTAAAATGGATATATAAATTAATAGTTTATATTGAATCACAGCTAGAGTCAACTTTGGCTACAATCCTTGAATACACTTTGGCTGAATTCCTTGAATAAAATAGAAGGGTTTGAAAAATAAATAAATAAAATAAAATAGAAGGGCTTGCAGAGAGAGATGTCAGTGGGTCCAACAACAGTTAGCATTTTACAAATATTTTCAAACATTATCCTTATGCTTTGCTAAACTGATTCTCAGTCAATCTGTAGAATAACATACAGAATTTAACATTAGTGTGAATTAAGTTTTAGCTATAAAGTAAATAGTTGGTTTTCACATTTGGAATAGTATTGTTTCTTATCCTACCAATGTTTGTATAAACCAACTCATTAAAATTAATCAATTATGGATTACAAACTCTCGGCACACCCAAATTTTTTTAAATAAATAGGCCATCCCTTTGAAAGGTTAAATGATTCATTTAGGGAATTACTCAACAAAACCAGCTGCTATATACCCTCAATCACCCTATTAATTAAAATAAAACCTACAGTGTCCTGGAAGAACTGAACCGTGATTGTATTCTCATATTTCCAGACTATGGCTCTGGTGGTGTTCAAGGAAAAGTCCTTTAGGTCTGATAGCTTATAATAATGAGATTAGTTTTTTTTAATGGTTCTTGCAAATAGCAAACATTTCATTTCAGTTTTATTGAAGTTATCAGTGGCAATGACTGATGTTCATAAAGAAAGAAAATTACCTTCTGACTTGCAATTTCATTATTTTTCAAAAAACTGATTTTTCTTTTGGGCAATTTGAAACCATTTTTCAAGATGCAAAATAGATGTCCTATTATTGGTTGGGACCTTAACAAACTATCAATGATGACCTTCTTCTGAAGATACTGGTTTGTGGCCCAACCTGAATTTTAATGATTCCAGGGACCTAGTAATAAAGAAGAATCAAATACATGATTAAAAACAATGAATCTATTGCTCAGAGTGTCAATTATCTGGACTTAGACTACTTATGTCCAGAGAAAATTTATCTGCTCCTTGCCTGTGTAGAGTATATTCAGAGCAATATAAACCATGGCCTTTTGCATTGTTTTCTTCTTGTAATATTTTATTAAACAAATGGATGAATCACAAGGACGTATTAAGGCTTTATATCACTTTCTGAGAAATATGATAATTAGTAAGACATTGCAAATATAACTACAACTGCTTGCCTCCAAAATGATAGGTGCTGTCACTTGATATAATGGGAAGAATGAAGCCTTTGGAAAGTCAGACCTGAGTTCCAGTTGAGGCTAACTTCTGGGCTGCATAACTTTTAACAGAACCTAACCACTTTGAGCTTCAGTTCCTGAGCTGGACACCTTCCGCTTGTCCACCCAGATGCACTATCCATTCCTCCACTCTGTTCTCTGTCACAGGAGGCTGACCTGCAAGGACAGTGCATCAGATGACCTTGCCACTTGCTTTCCTTCAAGTCCAGCTATGGGGAGTCCGGCAGAAGACTGGCAGGAAGGAGGTGAGTATTCACTCCTCAGCTCCCTTTCTGCAGAGTCACCTCCCCTCTGCCCCGTCATTTGATTGAAGGTCACAACGTCTCTCAAGGTATCTTGCTCTACCAGTCTCCTCCCTGGTTCCAGTGTCCACTCTCATTTCCTCCCCTTGTCCTTTGAGCCTGAGTGTGGGAGCAGCTCTGCTATGACCAGCCCTACAAGACTGCACTATCCCTGTGGGTTCCTCAGCCTGAGGACACCTTTATAAAGAGTCCCTTTATTAAGCCATCCTTGATTTATCCTAACATAGGGTCCTGTCTGCTTCCTGCTAAACCCCTGACTGATAGAGTTCCTTCAATCCACACAAACCCCTGACTGATAGAGTTCCTTCAATCCACACAAATGGGAATAATCACACCCACCTCACAGAGTTATTGTGAAGAGAGAAAAGATAAACACGTGCAGGGCCAGGCACATCCTTGGCATTCCGTATACATCTGTTTTCCCTATAATTCTTTAGTTCAATTATGAATTTTCATTATGTGTGAAAGTGAATGTGTTATATGCTTTGGAATGGATCATCAGATTCCTCGGTTTAAAAATTGGTGTGATATCTCTGTTACAAAAACTTGAATAATAATGTGTTAGAAACTCAAGAGGAATTCTACTTCACCACCTGTCAGGCATTTTGTTGTCTAGTCATACAACACTCTGTTGTATACATAGATTCTTATTCCCACAGGCAGTCTCTGAACAGGAACATGAAAGAAAAATTACTCTATGAGAATCTAGTGTATCCAGATATGGATAACATCTTACTACGGCTGTTACTAAGCTGCTCAAGTAAGTAACATCTTACTGTCTAAGTAACATGTAAGTAACACATGTTAAGTAAGAAACATCTTACTAAGTTAAACAGGAAACTGGCTATTCTTTATGTTCAAGAAATATTATATGAGTTTTTAAAGATAACTTTTGGCTTTGGAATCCAACCATGCTAGACTTATTTTATTTCAAATCAAGTTAAGCATATGTATGTTGATTTACCATTTAATTGCAAAAGAAAGAGCTGGAATTGAACTTTCATACATCACATCATTTATTCAACCAATTTGCCAGGTTTTGCAAACACTGCAATTATATATATGTTTTTATTTATTGAGACCATCTATCATATATATACAAATTTATACATATATTTAGTCTCAACTAGCATACTTGATAATCACTTCTATAAGTTTATAAATCATTCTAACTCTTAGAACAGCAATCATTCACTAAACATGGCTTGGATGTATTAGCTCAAGAAACCTATTTAATATCTGCATGTCAAATATGGGGTTGATTATGATAATCACATCCAGGAATTATGTTTAAATAGACTAGCTATTTGAAGAATGCTGAATTGATATGATCTCTGAGCTGAAAAGTAATATTTAAAAAGAGAATTTTGAGAGAGAGAGAGAGAAACACCCATTCTCTCTCTAGGTCAATGGGAAAGAACATTCCTTTATACTAGACTGATACAATAATAACCAAACATCTATCAAGACTTTTTATGTGTGCAAAAAATAAAACAAAGCATCTCACATCTATTACCAGATTCAATCTTCATAACTCTATGAGATAGTATGTAAATGAGGAGTTGCTTTTGGTTGGATTTATTAGAAAAATCTAAATAATGCTACCTTAACTAAGTGATGGTGTGTTTTGCATGTAACAGGAAGTCCCAAAGTAGATGACCTCAGGCTGGTGGAGAAGCTTCACCATGCCTACAGGGACCCCACCTCCTTCCAGTAGCAGATGGAGCCTACAACCTCATGCTCACAAAATGCCTTGGAGCGCCAACCATTGCATTCATCTCCTACTCAGGAACAAATGGAAGGGAAAGGAGCAAAGGCAAAAAGGCACCAGTCAGCTACAAATATCACCCGTCAAAGCCCTTATTCAACAACCTCCACTTATACTTCTTGAGCCAACACATGACCACCTTGCAAAGAATCCTCCAAAATGTAGTCATATGGCTGAGTACCTTGCCAATGTCATCAAATTTACTGTTTTTCAATAAGAAAGAAGTGAAGAATGGATATTGGTTAGGCAGCCAGCCTGCCTCTGTCATAGGCAATAACTATTGTTTTCTCCATTTGATAGATGAAAAATTAAGCAGACCTGAGTAGTTGTCATAGAGATTATATGGCCTCAAGCCTGAAATTTTTCTTCTGTGATCGATAAGTGAAACTCTGCTCCAGAGTGGAGGCAGCAGGAGAGGAGTGGTGTGGCCATGAGGCAGCCCCGGCCACACAGGAGGCAGATCTGGGCTCACAGTCACATGATCCCGGCTCCTCCACGCTTCTTGGGCTCCACCAAGCTACAGGCAGAGCTCAGAACAGTATTTTAAAATGTAATTAAAAGCAATGATTGTTGACAATAAATGCCTCTTTCGTGTTGGAGCAGCGGTTGGGTGGTAAAGCTTTTCTGCAGTGACAGGGCTTCCCTGTCTCTTCTGAAAGTGTACAGATAATTAAAAATGTATTTCTAACAGCCTCCTCCCAATAAAAAAGAAGGAAAAATTTAAGCCACTTGCCTTTGGAGACAGCACTAGGAAGCAGTGTTAGTAGTACTGTTAAGGCTAGAATCCTTGTTGGCCGTACTGTGAAAACTGTGCTTTTATTTTGTTTAATTAAACTGAAAATATCAGTTCTATTTGCCATAGAACAAAGAGCTATTCTTTTTTTTTTCTATTTCCTTCACACCAAGAGTTAAGCTTCAAAATTTTCCCCAATTTTACATTAAACATTTTCAAACCTACAGAAAAGTTACAAGAATACTACAAGAAATATCAATGTACCCTTCACCCAGATTTACCAATTATTAAAATTTCGTCACATTTGTTTTTCTTTCTATTTACACACATATACACACACAAATATACACATGTATGAATGTTTTCATTTTATATTATAACTGGAGTCATTTAAGACTAACTAGAAAACAAACATCATTACCCTTTATGCCAAGTACTTCAGATTATGTCTGCAAAGAACAGAGATATTATCCTACATAACCAAACACAGTTATCACCAGGAAATATTAATATTATAATATTATCTGTTATATGAGCCATATCCAATTACCTCCACTATCTTGATTATGATCTAGGACTCCATCAAAGACAACACACTGCATTTTGTTTTCCTGTCTCTTTAATCTTCTTTAATCAAGAAGAGTTTCTCAACTTTACAGCCTTTCATTTTCATGGCACTGGTACTTTTGAAGAGTCTAGGCAGTGGTTTTGCTGAATGCCACTTAATATGGATTTATTTGAATTGTCCTCATGATTTGATGCAGGTTAAGCATTTAAAGGAAGAATAGTTCTAGTTTTCTTAGTACTTTGTAGTACCTGGTGGGGGAAGGTGTCCCTCATTAATGATATTTTGATCACTTGACTAAAGCAATGTCTGCCACGGCTAGAAGTTGGCTTTGAGGTCTCTCTCCTTGGCTTGTAACTGGCTGCCTTCTCCTTGTGACTTCATAACCTCCTCACTTTGTTTTTGTCTGTGTCTAAATTTCCTCTTCATATAAAGTCTCAAGTCATATCGGATTGAGGTCACCATAATGATCTCATTTTAACTTAATTCAAAGACCTATCTCTAAATACAGTCACATTCTGAGGTACTAGGGGTTAGGACTTCAACATATGAATTTGAAGGGAGGGGGACACTATTCAGCTTGTGACTTATAAGAGGTGCAATAGAATTCCTTATGAGTTTCAAAAATTACTTTTGATGAGAAGGCTCCTCTCAATGAGATGTTAATTCTACAGCTTTGCAAATGAACTGGAAGAAATGCTCCACTCCAAGGGCTTCCATTATAGCTGGAAAGAACGTAAGGAAGACTTTATTCTGGGGATGGAGTAATTTAGGTTATTTCACTCCTGCATGTAGCTGACTTCCTTATATTCTTTCTTCTCTTCTCTCTCCATGGTGAATATCTGAAGTTACCAAGTGACATCTCTTCTGTTTGACTCCAATACTTATGTTAAACTTCACACCTCCCCGCGCACCACAAAAAACACACACAAAATAAACATTCACCCACTTTTTTGGGGGGTGCCATTCTCTCAGGCTTTATCTAGGAAAGAAACATCAAGCCAGTGCTTTTGTATACATGAATCAGATAAGATAACTGATGCAGCTCTTTCAAGTCCTTTAATGATTCTGCTGGATCTCTAACCTACCTCCTTGCTGACTTCAAGTTCATATCCCTCTGGAAAATCTCATTGAAAAAGACAGCTCTTAACTCTATAGCAGCCTTCTCTATACCATTTTTCCTAGACTCTGTTTCTTCAGCACTCTCAGAAACCTATCATTTTTCTCTTATTTTCTTTTCCCTGTCTTTTCAGTGTAAGTTGGGAAGTTAGAAGAGAGAAATTTGTGGCTCATTTAGCTATCTTGATCCAGAAGTCATGAAGACCATGTTAAGTTCTTGAAAACCCTACATTTAATACTCCATTCTATAAATTTCTTGGAGATCTACATTAAGCCCTGTCTGAAGCTAATAAAGTATGTTTTCCCTTTTAGACAGTTAGAATAGCATTTCTCACACCTCTCCTTTGTGCCATGATTTCTGCATGATGATAAATGTTCTTTCTGAGAACAGGTCTGTAGTCTTTCTCAATGACCTGGAATGCACTTCAGCTTTTCATGTTGCTAGGTGGTCTCTTCTCACCTCCTCATCCGTCTGGGACTTCTCTTTTCAACCTCCCAAGTTTTTGGAATCCTCCAGGTTGGAAACATTTTCTAGAGAAGGAGCGTGTCCTTGTATTTTATTGGCATAACACTCAAATCTATTTGAGGCTGTCACACATGATGCAATCTGAACCTCATTTGACAGATGAAGAAAGACACCAAGATTCATAGACAGAAAGAATCAAACCTGGTAGTAAGCCAGAGGAAAAGTTGGCAACCTGTTTCTGTTAAACATCTCAAGTATTTGTGACTGACTGAGGTTTCCGAATAAGGAAGCTAAAGAAAGACTCTCCCTGATAGTCACCTCATCTGGTCTTCTATACCTGGCCTAGTTCCAGTACTGACTTCAGATAGGCTTCAATGAAAGACATGCATGACACAGAACTCTTAAAATAGAGATAAAAAAAAAAGATGTGTATATTAGAAATGAGAAGGAGGTGAGGCATAGTTGTCAACACTTTATCCTAGGATCTCAATAGTGTCTGTTGGATAACAACACACAGTTGGTTCCACTGGTGAATATATACCTCAAAGATGAATTAACTGTGATTGTATAAAATGAGCCTTCTTTTAAAATCCCATATGTTTTTCAACTACCCCTGTCCCGAGTAAAGCAGGGGTTGCTCAAGATCTTGTTATTTTTATGTTTAAGTCCCACGATCTCATCAAGAACACAATACTGTAGCATATAACTGCAAGAACATGAAAGGAACCAAAAGAGTAACATGAAACCACAGAATGTCAGAGGATGTCTAATTTAGAAAAAGGTAATGAATTCAAAGTCTGTTTGGAAAGAAAAGGATTGAAAAATTAACAAGTAGATAAAGGTAGACAGATATCTTTAAAAACAATGGAGAAGGAAAAAAAAAAAAGTCCCTACCAAGAAAAAGAGAAAGGATTCGCTATTTAAATCCTGAAGATTTCATGTGAGATCTTGAAAGAGAAAAGGAAGGAGTAGGATACTCTCTTGGACAATTAAGATCGGGGAAAGGATGCAGAGTCTCTGCTCAGGAGTCCCAGGGAATCAATGTAAGCAGATAAACAGGAGGTGGAGGAGGAAATACAAACTGAGGCAAAGGGACCTACAAGCAGGAGTGGAGTCTGAGATGGAAGGAAGAGACAAAGAAGGGGGTTATTCACAGTAACTCATTAAAGCCACACAAAGATACGTTTGAAGAAACCAGTGTAAATAGAAAAACATATAATACCAGAACTATGAGAAAAGAACAAAAACAAAACCAAACCAAAAGTGGCTTTTTGTTGTTTGAATTTTGGAAATTTGGTGGGAATTACATGACCACGGTTTAGAATCAGGATGAACAGAGTGATATTTGTAAAGATTTTCTGAACAGGGACCTATCTAAAATACACTCTACCCATTTAAGATACCATGTATTATACTGCATACTTTTATAGTAGCAATTAACTAGGATAGTAGTAAATTCGTTTTTATAAATGTAATAGAAACTACTAATTGCCCCCTAGAATCTAGAACCCCTTGAGTTTTAGCTGGATATGTAGCTGCCCAGATAAGACTACATTTTCCCCACCTCCCTTGCAGCTAGACACATCTGGGTAACTAAGCTCTAGCCAATGGGTTATGAGCAGAAGCAGTGTGTACAACTTCTGGGTTTTGCTTTTGAAAGTCATTGTTTGCCATCCTGCTATGGTCTGAACGTTTTGTCCCCTCAAAATTCACATGTTGACTCCTAATGCCATTGTGATAGTATTAAAAGGTAGGGACTCTGGGAGGTGATTAGGTCATGAGGACGGAGTGTTCATGAATGGGATCACTGCTCTTATAAAAGAGATCCCTAGAGCTCCCTGGCCCCTTCTGCCACATAAGATAACAACAAAATATCTGTGTCTGAGAGCCCTCATTTGACCATGTTGGCACCCTGATCTAGGACTTCCAGCCTCCAGAACTGTGAGGAATAAATTTCTGTGTATAAGTCACTCAGTCTGTGGTGTTTTGTTATAGCAGCTGAAACAGACTAAGACAACTCCCCTTCCTCTTTATTATGAATAAAGAGCTATAACGTGGACATGGTGGTCATGGGCTGTCTTCAACCACAGAGGCAAAAACAATGTCTTAGAAGGAGAAAAGGTAGAAAGGACTTGGGTGCCTTAGCTACTTCATGGAGTAAAAACACCCTTGTATCCCATGCACACGAGAATAAAATAAACTTCTAACTCATTTAATCACCATTATCTGGTCTCTTTTAAAACAGTCAAACAATAATCTGATTTAGTAAGCCTATCAATACTATCTCTTACCATGTCTTTTAACAAATATTTTTGCGTAAGATGGAAATAACGTATTCAGTGATTTAAATATGTACTTTTATATCAAGATTAAAATCTAAAGAGTTCATTATAATCATCAATGAGGTAAAGCTTTTCTGTTCTTGTGTGTGTGTTATTGGTTGAAGAATAAAATAACTAGTAACAACAGTGAGAAATTAGACACGTGCTAGCAATGTTGAAAAAAGATGGACAGGATGTGGAGAAAAGGGAACCCTCCTAAACTGTTGGTGGGAATGCAAACTGGTGCAGCTACTAGTATGGAGGTTCCTCAAAAAACTACAAATAGAGTTACCATATGATCCAGCAATCCCACTCCTGGGCATATATCTGGAGAAAACTATAATTTGAAAAGATACATGCACCCCAATGTTCATAGCAGCATGACTTACAATAGCCAAGACATGGGAGCAAACTAAATGTCCATTCACAAATAAATGAATAAAGAAGATGTGGTATATATAGATATATATCTATATATACAATGGAATATTACTCAACCATAAAAAAGACAACATAACGCCATTTGCAGCAAACATGGATGTCCCTGGAGAATGTCATTCTAAATGAAGTAAGCCAGATAGAGAAAGAAAAATACTATATGAGATCTCTCATATGTGGAATCTAAATTAAAAAAAAACGTAAATACAAAACAGAAACAGACTCATAGACATAGAATACAAACTTGTGGTTGCCAAGGAGGCAGGGGGTGGGAAGGGACAGACTGGGATTTCAAAATGTAGAATAGATAAACAAGACTATACTGTATAGAACAGGGAAATATATATAAGATCTTGTGGTAGCTCACAGAGAAAAAAAAAAATGTGACAATGAATATATGTATGTTCATGTATAACTGAAAAATTGTGCTCTACACTGGAATTTGACACAACATTGTAAAATGACTATAACTCAATAAAAAATGTTTAAAAAAAAAAGAAATAGACTCATAGACATAGAAAAAAATACCTATGGTTACCAAAGAAGAAAGGGGTGAGGGTGTAATAAATTAGGAGCTTGGGATTAACATATACAGACTACTATATATAAAATGGATAAACAACAAGGACCTACTGTATAGCACAGGGAACTATATTCAGTATCTTGTAATAATCTATAATGGAAAAGAATCTGAAAAAGAATGTGTGTGTGTATATATATATATATATATGTGTATGTATAACTGAATCTCTTTGCTATTCACCTGAAAATAACACAACATTGTAAACCAACTATACTTCAATAATTTTTTTTAAAAAGATGCAGAATAAAAATTTGTGTGTGAAGAACTTTCAATTTACATGCAGCGTGTATCAATCAACTCACAAACCTAGATGAGCAGAAAAATGTAACTTTGCTTTTTTTTTAATCAGACCTGGTACTGAGCTGGTATGCACCAACACAGGCAGAACCGATGTTAAATATTGAAATGCTTCATTGTCAGTTCAAGGACATCCCCTCCACTGCCACCCTAGGCCCTGCTCCACAAACTCCCAGCCCTCTGAATGTTCCAGCAATTTAAGAGATTTCACACCAGGAGGCCTCCAGGATTTTTCAGCCAACAGCTGTTCTAATTGGTTGGTACCAGTGTTATATGGTTGCTAAATATTTAATATTACCCTTGCCTTTATAAACTTAATTTTAGTTATTCATGCCCATTCCACTGAGTAGCAAAAACAATGTCAGTTAGTTTAAGGCTCTCATCCCTTTTTTCCAGGAGGTTTATCTACATTCCAGAAAGGTTAAGTTGTGCAAAAGCATTGGACCTGAAGGATCTGAGGATGAGTGTGGAGGGATACTGCCCTATAAGATTGGAAAATGTTCTTTGGTGATTTTCCACCTTATCTCCAATTTCACTAGCACACAGCTGTCAGCTAGTGGAAAACCCAGTCCCTGAAATGTTAACAGCACATTTACCCTGTCCCACAAAGGTCTTCTATGCCAAGTATGCACAGTTTAGTCGTTTACAGAACAACCATTAATAACTCTGAACTTTCAAGTGCCAGGTTCACTCAGGGAGAAAATTAAGAGACTTTTTGATGACTTCACACATCATTGGTCACTAAGGTTTGGAACACAATAGCTGCAAGCAGCAAAACTGAGAAGGCCAATTAAATAAAGAAGCTATAAATAAACTGTCTAGATCCTAACCTCAGAGGTGCATGGAAGTCCGTCAGAAACGGCCACGGCTGTGGACAGCAGAAGAGAATCATGGGCCAGCGATTCATCAGATGGGGCTCTACTACATTAATAGATGGGTGGTAGTGGCTGCAAATAAGGGACTTCAACGTCCAGGGAAGAAACAGAGAAAGAAAATATATTTAAAGAAGAATATAAGGGATAAATCTAGATAGCTGAAAATTTCATAAAACAGGACTAAGAAAGAAATTTTAACAGATAAAAAGAACCCTAGACCTGAAGGAGTTTAAATGCAGCATCAATAGCTTCAGGAAGGAAGTAAATATGAGCTTACTGCCCAGTTATTCCCCATCTCTCATCAAGGCGAAGAGAGAAGACCTGAGATTAAATTCAAGCAGCAGTGCTCAGTTAGGGCATGAGAAATATTTTCTCCATAATAAGGATGAGGATGGGTTTTAAATACCTCATAACCATTAAGGATCCTTCTATTATAGCTCGGAAAACAGTCAGGAAGGAGATGACTAGGGTGCTACTTGGGCACCCTGACCACTCCACTTCACGGCAGGGATCTGGCTAGCAAAGGAGAAGTGTTTATAAGCATTTTTACTACGTGTGCTCTCCATTTCTTTCAATTATATTAAAAACAGCTGTTATCAAGAAACAAACATTTGGGCCGTTCTGGGGTTGTGATTTTCAACTCCAGTATGCACCAATAAATATGACATTTAACCAGTGTTTTCAAAGCTTTAGATAAAATGTCTAAATGAAGAGAAGACTTATTTCCCCAAGTTTTTTCTTCTCATTCTGGCATCACCTTTGACCCTGGTGATGGTTCCTCAGGACAGGACTGAAAAACCTGAATTATGTGGAATTTCTCTCCCCACCCCATCTTGTGTCTCTGCTCCCTCCTCCCTCACCCCTCAGAGCCCCATACATCTGCCAGGACTGAAATCCGCTTGCAGTGACATGCTGATAAATCAAGTGGACACCGGGGAGCTCTGATGTGTGGCATTCGCTGATTTTCATAGTGTAAATACTCCCACCGTGGCTGATTTCAAAGCTGTCTGTGTTTAACAAATGGCTTGTAAAATTCCTGAAAACTTCACATGGGGCTCTCGTGAGCCGGTATGAGCAGATCCATCGCACCACTGGCAAGGGAATTTGCCCTGAATCCAGTTCTCCACCCTGGGCAAGAAGTAATCCAAATCTCTGAGCATCCTTAGGTAAAAACAACAATAAAAATAGTAGCTGCCTCTGGGTAATCACTCTCAATGTGCAAAGCTTTGAAGTCCTGCAGGGTAACATTATTGATCTCCACGAGAACCTTATGAAGTTATTATCATTATGTCCAAGAATAAAGGCTTAAAGAAGCTAAATAACCTGAACAAGGTCTTAGATATTGGAAGTCAGAAGCAAAATTCAAACTCAGGTCTATCTTGATTCCAAAATCCGTGCCTTAATCTCAACCCAATCCTGCTTACTTTACAGGGTAAAGTATCTAGATGGTGTTTCAAAAGCCCTGCTGCCTCTCTTTAGTATTTTCCTGCCGTTTCTCCTTATCTTCACTGGGGTCCCTGTCACTTTCTCTCTTCCTCCTTATAAAGGAGTGTTTGTTACTGGAGGGCAGAGGCAGTGTCCCGGCATCTTTGCCTACCACCTGCGCCCTGTGAGTGCTCTTTCCGTGTTTGCTGGATGAATGGATGGATGGATCAATAGGAAACAAATCCATGACTCAGCTTTATTTCAGAGTTTAGAAAGCTCTGCGTCTCACGTACCCCAGGCATCAGAGCCTCAGAGTGGAAGCCTACCTCTAAGGTTAGAGCCAGAAATAGAAGACGCAGTGGAGCCTTAAGTTAAAGCTCGATCACAAGACATTGCTTACCACCTCCATTGGATTTAGGTATAATTTTTAAAAACGTAAGAAAAGATGAAAGATTCTTAAGGCAAAACCCCATAGGGGCCCTGGACTAGTTGTCACCTGTATTTCTATCTCATACACTCATAATGCAAAACTTTCAAATGTCATTTCATTGCTTTCCTGTCCCCTAAATGATTAAGTATCACCCCTCCAGACTCAAGGCTATAACTAGTCACCCTGACTCACAGCTCTTTGACCTATAAAATAGGCTCGTAAAAATTACAGCCTGGAAAGAAACATCTGGAGCAGCCCATAGACAAGGCTGATAAATCATTTTATAAATGTATAAAAACTCAAGACCGTTTTCAAGTGAACAATAATAATCACACTTCAAAAGAATCTCAGCAGGTCCTTTTTAAAACGAGGCACACTGGAGTTTTTAAGTAGCAGTGTCTAATAGGGTATTTCTACATGTTTGGCTTCCTTTCACACTGTGTGAATTAGGTAGGCAAATTACCCTGCAGTTCTAAGGCCTGTGACACACATCAGCTACAAGAGAGATTTAAGTTTGATGTTGGTTAGAATGTGACTCATTTCACTTTTCCCCCACATACTTAGGTGACAGGCGATCATCCCATTTTTAGTATAACCTCCAGGCCTTCTTTTGCTAACCCCAATGGCCCAAGGCAAGAATTCTATTGATATTCCAGTTTGGTTTTTGGTGGCATGTCTGGGAATAGCTATTAAATTAAACCAAGAAATATTCTTTCCACATATATATACCTTTCAATATATGGCACAGGATTATTTTTGCAAGTTCTTTCTAAAAGACTATTTTTATATGCTTTCCTGAATTTATTATAGTGGGATTTGTGATTTCTCAAGCCCTGAATAACTACTTGGGCCCCAAACCCAAACCAACAAGAAGGGGACCGTGAATAGGACAACTGCCTCCCAGCTTGCTGGAGACAGTCCCACTGTACACACATTCTCCTGGGCTAATAACCAGTAGCACTCACATTCACTCTCAGAATGGTCTCTTCTCAATAACAAGTTAGGTGCTCTCCCTACTGTGGAGGAGGTAGAGCCCATATCTCGTGTCTGCAAAAATAAAATTAGTTGTGTTATGGTGGAAGAGAGAAGACCTAGTATTTCTTAAATTCCTGCAATGAACCAAAACAGTGTGTTGGTGATTTTCATGTTTCATGGGTAATTAAACCTGCTTTAGTCTTAAAAAGAGCAGCACTATAAAAGTAAAATTATTATCCTGATTTTACAAATGAAGATATGGAAGACTAACCTAATACTTTCCCTAAGACACAGACTTTGTAATCAGTAAACCTGTCATTTCAACCCAAGTCTGACTGGCTCCAATTTTTAAAAGTAGAGTTTATAAGTGGTATACAGCTAGATAGGCAGAATAGACAAACATATGTATAACTTATAAAACTTTATATTTTAAAAATATTTTCTTTTTTTTTTCTTTAAAATTACTGTTAAATTGTTTCATTGGAATTTTTTAATACAAACAAAGTGGTAAATAAAGAATAATCCTTCTTGACATGCCTTGGATACTTTAAAACTGCACATGACCCTCCAGAAAACCATCATTTAACTGCTGTCAACCAACAACTGTGGTTTAGAATATTGTATAGAGACCAGTTAGTTTTTTTTGTAGGTTCCTGGCTGCAGTGAGTGCCTTTAAGGATAAAGAAAAGGCTTAAAAATAAGTGTTACAAACAACCAATTCACAACTATATAGACTATACATGAAGTGAATTCTAAATAAAAGTCCAAAGAGACAAAAATAAGTAAGGGAGGGAGAGAAGGGAGAAAGGAAGGGAGGGAGGGAACAAATCTACAGTGAACCAAATTAACTTATTAAACCAAATAACTATCAATTCACTGTAGTCTTTTTTTCAGTCTGAAGTTTTTCATGTGAGGATTTTTGCTGTGAGGGAATTTTACTTGTGCAAATTTCTAGGTAAAATCTGACTTCTACAAATGTAGACAGATGGGTTACAGCACTTGTGATGCCAACAGGAGTAGTATCACAGAGGAAACCCGCAGCATCCATACTGCTGAGGCAACAGCCCTGGGGATTCCTTCCCTGTCCCGGAATCTGTTCTCTGCCTGAGTAATCCTGCACATCAGCTATAGCTGTTTGGACCAGAGTAGGCACCTCACTACAGACTAGCCCATTCAAAGCTTCTGCCCAACAGTAATCACGGTGATTATCTATCCCAATCAAAGTACTGTGGCAGGAATTTTTGTGTGGAATACAGAGAGTTGTAATCAGTAACAGGAGTGGGAATGTATTTAAAGCCACCAGAAGCAGACATAAAGCAAAGGAATCATAAAGAAGCCAAATTATAAGTAAGCAGAAACATTGAGTAGGCAGAAAATACACCATAAAGATATGAGTAGGGTAGAGAGGATGGTAATTAAGAAGAAGTATTAAAATCAGAGGGAACTCAACAGAGAATTAAAGAACTGCCAACGAGGGCCCAAGAAATACTACTTGTTCCCAGAGCTGTCTTGAATCCTGAATGACCCTTCCTTCTAGGATGGGTTTTATAAATCACGGCTGAAGCATGGTTCACATTTCTTTCCTGTGACTCAGCTGTTGCAGTCTTGTGAGACCCCATCTCCCTTACTGCCACTCAGGTAACCTCACTATGATTAATCCCCATCTTAGAGATAGTCTCATATTCTTAAAACCAAATATCTTAACTATGCACTCACTAGTTTTGAATAGTTTCTACCTTTCCATCAACAATTAAATAACTAACAATCACAAATGTATGATAATCATGTTTTGTAGAGGCAGGAAGTGTAGAAATGGAGGAAAGAGTTATAAAGAAGAGGAATAATGGTGGGGAGCATGAATGATGGGACTTTAGTGTTCAGGGTTGCAGGGGACTGGTGGTGGGGTTTGTCGTAGGTTTACGGGATTGTTGATTAATTGGGTTATCATATACTCACTAGGTGACTTTTCAAAGATTATTAACCCCTAGATGTTGGTACAAGTTCCCCTAAGTAGAAAGAGGGAAATTTAGGGTTTAGATGGAATTTGTGTTCCAAATAAAGGTGTGGGAATGAATGGGGCATAAAGGATCTTCCAAATTTCTTTTAATACCACAGGTTTGCTTGGCATCCCAGTTTACATAAACCCCTAATTGTTTTCTCAGTCTAGTTCCATTGGCCTCATGGGTGATATTCTTCACAGATTCTTACAATAAATTGATGGACAGTTCTAGTTTTCTGTGCAGTGAAATCAAATAGTTTATTTAAATGTGTTTCTGTATACATCCATATGTAAATGAAGCAAGCTTCTCTCTTTGCTTCTTTTTTTATTCTTCCTTCCTCTTACTTTCTTTTTTTGAATTGAGTGGAGTGAGGTGGGTTGAAGGTAGTGAAGTGGGTTGAAGGTAATGAGGGAGCAGTTGAATAAGCCTTATTAATCTGTCTTGATAACAAATATTCCCCTGTTCACTAGGCAGAGCTAGGTGTAGAGCACCCCATTCTCATTACAGGTAGGCACTGAGGCCCATCCAGCATAGTCGAAAGGAATTGAATGGAATCAGAAGGGAAGCAACGTGGCAAGACCCTGCTGAATATTCCTGAGCTCCTGGTGGGGTGGAGACCAAACAATAAACCCAGGTTGTTACAGTCTTGCCTTCTGCTGGAGGTTCTGGGGCAACCAGGAGCACTCTGCAATTGAAGGTTCATGGCCACTGGCCTCCTCAGCCAGAGGTGTGTAGCACCAGGAAAGCACCATCAAGGTCAAGACTTGGGGTGCCCTTTTTCTCCTGGAGTGGCTGACTCACCACAGCAGGTTGGTATATTGGACCTCAAGTCTCAGGAATGGTGGCCCTTCACCTCCTTCATCGTTTGGGATCACCCAGGACTCCAGCCCCGCAGCAGGGACTCTAGCCCACATTTGTTAGCTCTGAGTTAAATCAGTTAGAGAGGCTTGGAATTTTGGACATAATTGTTGACAGATCACATCTATCATCTATTAAACACTAAAAACAGTGAAGTGCCCTGAATTTGGTAGAACAAGGCTAGTGCTGAGGGCAAAAATCTTTACGAGAGTGCTTGTTCCTCCTGCTATTCAGCTCATCTATTTCACTGACCTCGGACACTTATTCCCTTAAGAAGGCATTGCTTGGGCTCCTCCAAAGCCATATCAAGTATCACTACATCATGAAGGCTCACTGCCACTCCCAAATGTTCTTCATCTCTCCAGTCACTCTCTCTGTCAGCACAAAATTGGGGCACAGGAAATACTCAAAGGCATTTTGTCTTCTACAACTACTTGTGTCAAATATCTGATAAAAACCCACTCCTAAAGCTTAATTCTGGAAACAACTATCTCTTGATTAAATGGTTAAAAGCATCCTGCACTCACAACACAGAACAATAGTACAACTTCATGTCTTTACTATGTGGGTTAAACCACACTCAGCCTCATTCGGCCTAGGTTTTTCTACACCTTACAGTTGGCTATGCATAAGGACTCTGAGAAACAGTTGTAAACAATTCTTTAATATAGCTGCTCAAGTTATTTACTGCTTGTAAGTCATTCTCTCTGGAATTCTCCCCCTACAGTCCAGTGTGTTGTGACTTTATTTGAAGTCTCTCAGCTTTAACACAGCTCACACCCAACTCAGGAAGGCAAAGTACAGTACCTCTAGCTCATAGCATCTCTCCTAATCTCTCCTGTCATTCCCTGGTCACTGTGAAGCCATTGAATTGAAGCTGCAACAGAAAAAGGAAAAGGTACATCCTCATATGTTTGTATTTTCACACCCATCTTCTGTTTCACCCCGAATGTTTTAAATTTCAGTGATTTTAATTGTGAGATGAAGTGAATAAGATCCTAATGACTCTATCATCTCCATTTATATTAGGCAAGTATACACCCCAATCTCCATAAATATATATGCATTCTCAAAAGGAGAATACTAATGCATCATTCTAAAGAGAATGTCTCAAAAGAGGTATTTTAAAATAATTTACCTGTAACTGCAACTACCAATCACACTTTGCACATAGGTGAAATTTTCTGAAATCATCAAGCATGCTCTGTAGTTGGAGTCAGAGAGTTCCTGAAATTTTGAAGCAGAGGAAATTATAACAGTAGGGAACACTTCTCATTATTCTACATTAATGTTTTTAAAGCCTGCATCTACCAACTCAAAACAGGCTCTCTTACTATTTAAAATCAGACCATTAGCTATCAGGAGACTTTCAACAATTACTAAGATGTGTTTTAAATTTTGAATATTCAGAGTGCGAATCTATGATTGAATATCATAACCAGCAACAAATCAGGTCTATGGTATCTGCTCAAATACACTAAGTAAATTATTCAATTTCCTTATATTCAGATTCCAGGGAAGTATAATTCAGTCTTGAGGTTTAATTAAAACAAGCTCTCAAATGTAAAGTGGAATTCCTGTATTTTTAAACAACCAGAATATAAATGTCACCTGAGTGACAGCAAATTAATTGAAGGTTTCAGTTTCATGACAAATTCAAGTCTGTGTCAAGTCCTTTGAAAGACATCAGTAACTAGCTCTGATAGACTGTAGATGCTGGGCCAAAATGATGCCAATACTCCTTTCAATTTAAGTAATTTTATTAAACTGTTCTATTATATATATAACGTATACATATATGATACATGTGTGTACACATGTATACTTTCAATTTATATAATTTATTATATATATACATATATATTACACACATAGTACATATATATATATATATATCAGATTGTGAAAAGTCACTTTAGTGCCTTATTTGAAGGCTACCATATTTCAAAATGATTTTAATTCCAGATTGGACAATTCACTATTATCAATATTCAAAGCATTTATTGAGGTCTATTATGTTAAAAGTATCTTTCATTCCAACATTCTTGACTCTCTTGCTTATAATTCAGGTCTCGATACTGCAAGAGAGTTTTCCTATTGAGAGTGTCAAAGACAATAAGTGCTGTCAGATTTCTGCTCTTAAAGTGTGCTACCAACCTTGTTGTTATAAACTGGTTATTTCAGAGGGAAAAAGAGTTAAGGGTTTAAAATGACAATGGAAAACATGGTCCCTTTGCCTCAAATAGCTGCACTCTGTTGATGTGTGTAAGGAACATAGTATTACATGTATTTTGAGCTCAAAGAAAATTCTGCTCAAAACTCCAGGCAAATAGCTAGGTAGTCTCTTGCCAGCCCCAGTGCTTACTTTTCCGAGGATGTGCCATTGTCACCACAACTACCTCCTCCAGATGGCTCCCTTGGGAAATGACGCTCTTCCCTGACTTCACCCCAGGGCCCCACTTGACGGCCCAGATGTGGATACTCGTTCAGGCTGGGCCAAGTAAAGCCCTTCCAGGGGATTTTTTTTGGACTGAAACTGATAAAGTAGGTCAGTCTTCAGTGTTGGTGGAAAATATAATATGGAAAACTCATGAACAGATGGCTTATATTCAGCTTTCTGTGGAACAAACTAAAAATGATGATGGTGACATAGGTTCCCACAGGGATAGGACCCAAAATTTTGATATGGCTGAATCCAAGTCAGGTGGACATGAGTATATCTTTTTGAAGGTTAGGGCTTTGGAATCCAACAGTTCAGTATGTACACTTCCATTAATATGTACACCTGTTGAAGGTAGTGAAGGAATTGTTTAAACTACTACCAGTTATCTCCTGGATTCAGACTATGTAATCACCAAGGCTCTAGCTTTGGGCAGCATGGTAGGAAAATGCTATTGTCCTCATCATAGGATGTTGGCTACTTCTTTTAGCCTTCATAAAATTGAGGCACAGAGAAAAGCGGACTCATCTGAAAGTTGACAGGAAACAAAAGGACAGGTGACATAGCTTTGTCAAAGAAAAACAATTCTCCATGAACTCAGTAGTCTGAGACCTCTGAAGATCAGGTAAAAACACAGTTTGATGAATTGCCACAAACTCTGTCCCACCCTAAAGTAGTGGACTGAAAGGCAAAATACTGGCCCCTAGCAACTGGAATGAGTATATTTCAGAGGACCCAGGGTTTTTAGTGATACCCGGTTCTTTAGTACTGCCTGTATACCTACTACAAGAAAAAGATGATAAATCCTTCCATTAAAAAATTCACTGAGTTCTAGTTAAACATGACAAATTAACCCTAGGCTCCTCTTTTCTCCTTGAATCTCATTAAAGTGATAGTTAAGGGGGATAAAAAGATACAGACCAAAAGGCAAAGGGAATAGAAAACAGACGGAGTAGTAGTAACTGAACAGAACTGAGAAAATTTTAAGTGCTTATAGAGAGGAGGATACAGACAGGAAACGAGCCAACCATTAAAGGCTCATGGTTAAGTGAGATGCCAGGTGAGAGTTAGGTGTGAAGTGGAACGCAGGTGGATTTATTGACAATCTAAATAGAAAGTGGTTGGACTTGCCAGCTTTCTTCCCCAGTCAAGCAGAACAAGTAACTTCCTCTTCAGTCATTTCCCTAAAGAAACTAAAAGATTTATTCTTTGAGGGAACCTAAGTTACAAGGGTCTAGACTGAATGAGGCAATGACTGTGGCAAAGTCTAAGACTGAAATGGGGATTAATGAAAGTGTACATATTGAACTGTTGGACTCTAAAGCCTTTTACTGTGACCAGAATTCTTCTCTGGAGAAACTGAAGAGCTAGAGATAAAAGATACCCACAAAGTAAATTTTTGGTATCCTCTGACAAAAAGTCAGTTTCAATATCCACCCATCGTACAGTGAACTCCCAGAGTCAGAAGCTTGATGTGTACATGCACAACTTCCAGCCCACTTTCCAGTGACTCACTCTTAATTAGGCACAGAGAGCCAAGGATCACCAGACATTTGAGAAACTCTCCAAATGTCTAAGATAGGCACCAAATTAAACAAAAGGAACTCAGAGGAAGGAAAGACAGTGAAACTAAAAAAAATTAATCCTATAATTAAAACCTCAGACAGATAATAAGAGCAGCAAATGCTAATGGAGGGTTTTACTGTGGCTCAAGCCCTAAGTACTTCAAGTGTATTAACTCTTTGAATAACAACAAAAATCCTTTGATGGTTTTAGCCCATACATAGATGAGGAGATTTAATAATTTGTCCAAGTTTACACAGTCAGTAAATAACAGAGCTGGGATTTGAGTATAAATAGTCTGACTGCAAGTCTACCTGTTAATCACACATTATAGCACAGCAACATAAGAAATTATTCTCTGTCAGTGAAACCAGTTGTATCTATCCGAGAACAAGATAGAACTCTTCAAAATGATATAAGATAATCATAACAAAGAATACAACAGAAGATTCAAAAGATAATTTCAAGAATTCTCACAGAAAGCTGAATTAAAAAAAAAGTCAAATGTAATAAAATCAGAGACTCAGGTACATAAGATCTAACATATGACTAATAGGGGTTCCAAAAAGAGAGATCAGAAAGAATAGAAGCAAGGAAATTATCAAAAAATGATGATATTAATGATGACAACAATAGTATCAGAAAATATCTTAGAACGGATGGACATAAATTGCCAATGGAAAAATGTTCACTTGAGTGACAACCATACATAATTTTAAAAATACTGAGATATATCATCATGAAATTTCAGGATCCTACAGCTAAAGAAAAGATCCTAAAAATATGCAGAGGGAAAAAGAAGCCCACATGCAAAAGAATAGGCATCAGACTTCTCAAGAGCAACACTGGATTCTAGAAGAGAGTGGAAGAGTACCTTTCTGGTTCCAAGTGAAAATTACGTTTCACCTAGAATTCCATGTAAGATCAAATTACCAACCGTGGGTCAGGGAAGACTAAAAACATTTCAGATGCCTGAGAACTCAAAAAATATACCTCCCATTCATTTATTTGGGAATATACTGGGAAGCTACCAGTATATATGTGTTCTAGCAAAACAAGGAGGTCCACTGAGAAAGAGGAAGATCGTAGAATCAGGACATCCAAACAGGACCCAACATAGAGACAAGGTGAAGGAAAGTTTCAAAATGAGAAGCCATGTGCCACATGCAAAGAGCACTTGCTCAGGTCAGAGCTGAGAGAGGGTGCCAGAAACAAAGGGCTGAATGAAGAAAGGAATTCATAGAGTATCACACGTTTTTGAAGATTTGCAAAAATATTACTAAAATAATATAGTAAGTTGTTTTAATATTTGCTAAGAAAAATTGTGTTCAGTACAAAGTAAGTTTAGAAAATATAAAATTATTAAAATTCAAAATATAAGAAATATACCTATAGTTAACTACTGAACTCATCAGTGAACATGTTTATATATTCATAAAAATATGAATGCCATGTAAGAGTAAATGTTAATTTAACCAAAGTCTGAGTTAGGAACATATTGGTTGGATAGAGAGAGAGAAAGCAGATGCCTTGTAAAGAGCTAATGAATGTCTCAACTACCATAAGAGGATATTATAAATAAAGTCTACACAGTCTAAATCAAGAAGGAATAGTGTAAATAGTTTTTGTAAATACATAAATGTGAATTCCAGAAAAACAGCTCAGAGTTGAAAGTAGCTACCTCTAAAAGTGAGGGTAAGTCTGGGGAGAGATAGAAAAGGAAAAGTCTTAATATAAGCTTTACAGTAATTCTTTGCTTAAAAACTACATGATGACATTACTTTAATAAGGATAAAAGTTAACTTTTGTGAATTGCATTCAATTAGCAGCTCAGATGGCAACATTCCTGGGCACTCCATCCTCCCCATCCCCGCTTCTGGCCCCCCGGCCATGTTCTTTGAATGGCAGAGCCCACAAGCTTAGTATTAAGAAATGGAAACTCTAAGTGCAGAATACAGATTCAAAGGGCTTGGCTGGGCATAATTTTGGCATTATTAGATAAGGCAATCCTCCAACACTGAGATGACAGGAAACTGACTAGGATATTAGGTTGTTCCGCCAAAGGGGGAAAACAATAAGGAGTAAGTCTGTGATTGTCAACAACCCAGGCGATGCCCAGGTTTAAGGAACCTGACTAATGCAAGCTCAAAGCAACACAGCCTAAGCAGACAAACTGTCCCTCATGTCCCCTCAGAGTGACCTTGGTGACACTAGAGAAGGAATGTATGCTGGTAAGTAGACCAGGAAGGCCGAGAGACTGACAAGGACCCAGAGGTGCGCGTGAGATACTCAGGTTCTGTCATGTGTCCCAGTGGTCTTCAACTATTTTACACTTTCAGAATTTTGAAAAACTGTGTACCTCTCACATATTAGCATTTATATCTTTCACTACAAATTTAAATTGTTGCAAGTAATATAATTCCTGGTACACTATAAATATTCACACTTTAAAATAAAGACATTGTTGCCTAATATTTTTCATCATAAATTAAATGATTAAAAATAATCTAATTCTTGGCATATTACAGCTATTGATATTTTGATGTTTTAAAATAAAATAAAACTGTGATATCACTCTTCAAAATGTAACCAATAGACCGTGGAAACCATAGGGATTTTCTATCCATCATCATCCCTTTAAAAAAATACATGAACATGTTCATCTTTAACAGTCAGAAATTTTACATTCCTTTTCTCCCTGAACTCATATTTCTAATCTACTTTCTCACATCATTTTTACTACTGTAATACAGTTTGTGCTTTAATATATTTTAAGCACACGTTGTATTTTTTATGACCAGACTTTATATATAGATTAAAACATTTTTAAATTTTATATAAGGTACAAAGCATTAAAGTAAATCTTAGTGATGTCATTTGTTATTAAAACACATTGTTCAAAATAATTCAACTGTACTATAATTCTGATAAATATTAAACATAAAAATAAATTTAGTATCTCCATGTACTTATTGCTAGAATGAAACAGGTGATTCCAATGTACAGTCTTGACTGAGAACCAGTGATCTGCAGGAGAATCTAAAGAGCCAGACCTCAGGTGTTACAAGTGGCTTGTTCAGCCGCAGCCACAATTCTCAAACTATTATTGAGGGTTGTGTTAAAATGTGGATTCTGACTTGATGCAGTAGGTCTGCGGCCTAAGCTTCTGTAGCAGAAGCTATAGCAAGCTCACAGGTGATGCCAATACTTCAGGTCCGGGGACCACACTTAGAGCAGCAAGAAGGTGGAGCAATGGTCCTTAATATTAACGTGCTTTGGGATCACCTGAGGAGATGTGTAGGGTTCCACTCATCCCCAGCCTCCCTGATATAACTGGTCTGGACTGTGGCCTGGGCATTGGAATTGTTTAAAACTCCCCAGGGGATGCCAATGCGGGGCAAAGTTTGAAAATCGCTAAGAGGATGAGAGAAACCATTCTAATCCCAATTTCTACCAACATGATTCAGTCAAACTGAGCACCTAATATCAGGACTTTAAAAAATAGGAGGCTTGATTCTTGGGTAAAGTGGCCCAAAGAGAAAACAGCATCAGCCCTTCCACCTCTTCAGTGGCTCAGCCTTGCCCCAACGGTGATCGCCCTGGGGTCTGGGAATTTGCACTACTGGGGTAAAGGAGCTAGTCTAAGTGTAGTGCTGACGTTTCTCCCCAGAATTCCCCTGAATGAGCACCATGCCCTGGAAGGCCTGCTACTCACAGGAGAAACAGTGTAAATGTTGAGGTGTCGCCTGAACAAACTGCCTGTTGTAGGCAGGGTGGCTTTCATGGATGTGTAACCAGAACAGTCACTCAGTGCCATGCTCAGAAGAGCCCTGTACTTGGTTTAGTGCTCTACTGTCACCATCTTTAAATTCTAAATAATATTATCATGGGACTTTTGTAAGTGAAGCCTGATAGAACAATGGAGCACGAGCACAGAAGACCCAGGTGGCTTGCATGTAGACCATTTCCTGCTGCCCTGTTCTCACATAGCATTCTCCATGCCCCATGATGGTGGGAGTCCAGCAAGACTGGAAGGAAGTACGGGGTAAGCATCTTTTGTCTGTGACTGAATAAATGGAGGCATTGACAGTCCCATAAGGCCACACTTTCAATTCCATCCCAAACTCAGAAAGAATGCACTGGTGGCCTGAGAAACATTAAAGACTGAGAAACCCTATCACAGCCTCCCTTATTTGTGTTACTTCCTTATATAACCAACCACTTACTCTGAAAGTGATGACATGGAAGTTAAGGGAAGAAAAGGAAAGAGAGAGCAGCCCATATTTTGCGTACATCAAGAAGTGAAATAAAAACAGTTGAGTTAGTTTTTCCACTCATCTGGTAAAACAAAACACATATGCCTGTATGTAATTTCAGTGAATCTGCATACAAGTTAAATGCTCCTATATTTGCATTTACAACTAGCATTATACATTATAGAGATGAATGGTATAATTTGTGCAAATAGTTTAAAATTATATATATAAATTTTACTTACAATGATATTAAATAGCAAATTAAAAACACCATGACAACTTGAGAGACAGACTATAGATTACAGGGAAAGCTTTATATTTTAGTACATTTAGTGGTGCTTTTTTTTCGCTTTTTTTTTCAGTGGCACTTTTTTGAGCAATTCTCTATGCTCTATCATTTGAGAATGATTTTAGTCTAATGAGAACTAGAAGAAATGTTCTAACTTTGCAGGATTTTTTGCATTTTTATATTTTGATGCCAGGATACCCAGACACTCTGACTTGCTTTTCTATGAAAAGAGCATCTCTCCAAACCTTCCCCTCTTCCTTAACATTGTACAAAGGGCAGTGGAGTGAAGGAGTAGGCTTCTGCTGCACTCTACACAACACAACACACACACACACACACACACACACACACACACACACACTCTCTTCGGGTCCTGTGGTTAAGCTTTTGGACTCCTTTTGTTACCACAAAGGCAGCAACCACAAGTCTACAGATGAAGGGATGTCAAGAGTGTGTACTGATGTCTCCATGAACTGACCCAATCCTGACCTATTTTGCTATTTTGCACAACAGGCTATGCCAGTTCTCAAAATGTCCACTAGAGTGCGCACTATTTCCTTCCAATTCACTGAACATGACTCCCCAAATTAATGATATGAAAGACCATTTATTCCAACCCTCCTAACCCACCCAAATGCTCCACCTAAAATAAGCACTCAATATCAGGGATCTCAAAAACAAAACAAAACAGAAGAGTCACATTTAATGGGTCAAGTGGCCAATGCTGAAGTAGCAACAACTACCTACCTTAGTCAATGGCAGGACAATTTCTTAATCTAAAAACTGTCAACCTCAGGATGAATGTGACAAGCACCACAGGCACCATGATTTGTCTGTGCTACACACACACACACACACACACACACACACATCTATAGATGAGTTTCAGGTGAGTAGCCAGGTAGGATGGACAGGATATGAGCAACAGTCCTGACTGACCAGCAGAGCTCAGCCCTTTTAACAGCAGCACTTGTCTCTGGGTGGCTGTGTATAGAGCAGGGTAGCTGCTGACGAGTTTGTTAACTCCAAAGCAGGTTTACTTGTCAGTGATGAATCAGTAGGGTGAGCTCTTAACTGTGTATCTTAAGACTCAGAGAGACCACATGGCCACCGAGTAAGGAGTTCATGTCAGATGATGGGCCTGCCTGTGCCCCCATGCAACGTTCCATCGGGAGAGGGAGGGAGGGACAAACGCCTCATCTGGACAGCTGAGATCATGGATGTTCATTACTAAGGAAATACAAATGGACTTTTTTCTCAATAGTCACTTATGTGTAACGCTCACAATATCACTCATTCAGTATATTAGCTTTTCTTCAACTGAAATTCATGTGTTTAATGCAACTGTTTTTCTGTTGTCTGTGAGCACAGTCGATGTCACCTGGTTTTTTAATATTATGAAACCAAAATGTCTGTATAAACTCAATCTGTTTCACCTTACAGTAGTAATTGACTTGTTCACTTCTACAGGGCTGGCCTCTTTTCCCCTCTTGATACCACCCCAAAAGTCTTGGAAACTATCATTGCTCCCAATCAACTAAGATGTTCCAGACCGATCTTGCTCTTCCTGCTCCACATTTAGCATTATCTCCCCTCTAGGAGACCTAGTTCATTTTGGAGAAAGACAGTACAAAGTCCAGAAATCTGGGTCCTAGCCTGCGTTGTGTACCATTCACAACACCGTTGGCAGTAAACTGCCCAATATTAGAAGCTGTGTAAGTTATTTTAGTAACACAGGAGCAGACGCCCAGTCAGTGCTTCAGCTGCATATGTGAACTAACTATGTTAATGAGGACTGTTATAACAGTGGGTGTTTACAGCGATGCATGTCAATCTCCAGGACAGGTACCCTTCTGCTGGTAGCAAACGGAGTTAAATACAAAAACTGGTTCCTCTAAAATGGAAGAAACCCATAATGCATCCAAATCTACACATAGCCAAAAACAGGTCCATTTCTGGTTGATTTTCCCTAACTTATCAAACACAGGATAGAAAATTTTATTAACACATGCTGGCAAAATGCCCCTTGGCTCTCAGTCTCAGTTAAACAAAGAAGCAATTCGATAAAATGAAGTCCGTTCACTTCACTGTTCTTACCAGTACTGCCCTTGGGGATGAAATATGTATTCTGCACAGGCAACCAATGTATGCAGGAATCGGGGCACTTTGGGCTTTCCCTTTGCCCTAAATAAAACATTTTATTGTAGCTTTCTTAGTTTTTTGTACCTGTTACATATCAGTTACAAATGTTGTAGTTAAATTTGTTATCTCATCCAAGGTTACAGACAAACACTTTACCCTTTTCTTTATAGAGAATCTTTTTTTTTAATTAAGATTTTGAGTTAATTTCTGTTACTTCCTACCAAAGGGTCTTAATTTTTAAAAGTGGTCTCAAGATATTGGATATTTGAAAATAGAACATCCTTAGCATTTTAATCAAGGAAGGTCATGGTTGGAAAGCTGCTATTTTCTGACCAAAAGCTACAGGATTCAGACTTCATTGGCACAGTCTCAGCAGGGTAAATTAGAAACTATAATCAGAGACTGAAAGTCTGATCATTTCCAAATAGTAGAAGAGTCAAAAGATGCTCACCTTGGCTGTGCTTTTTGTGGGTCTCTTACCTGAATTATTAATGATGGGAGAAGACAGTACATTTTCATAAAGGTTTCTTCATGGACTTAATTTCGGATTACTTCTCTGTCTATCTGGATCTTCTGAGGGATCCTGCCTAGGGTGAATATTGACTTCGGGGACTGTAAAATCTTCCAAGCTGCTTGGCTTTGGGATTTTCAGCCCAGGTGACTCATCAGCACAGCAACAGCTTTCAGGATAAACTAATTCACCATATTAGGCTTACAAAATTGGTCCATGCCCATGAGGTCTTCTGTTTTTGAGACCCCTACCTGGAACAAGGTTCTGTAGAGCAGAGGCCCTAATACAGATACTTGCAGAGGCCAGGGAGCAATATAAATGGGGGGACCTGACTGCTGAAAGACAGTAGGTGGAAATGAGTTTTGAGGGACTGCTCCACATCTGCACACCTCCTGGCTCCCACTAAGCCAGAACTTAAGTGGTCAACCCTCCCTATTTCTCGAGGGTAACTGGTTTATTTGTAAGTTTGTTTATTGTATTGTTTGTTTATTGTAGGCGAGCAGAATGGGATTGATCATGCCATCAACTCAAGACACATTATCTTTATTTATTCTTTATTTTATTTTAGTTTTATCCCCTTCATCTCATATAATCCAATTTTCTTCCCCCTCCGTAAGCTCCCAACCTAAAGTGAATATCTGTACTTTTAATTCAACTTCAATATTCTCATTTATATATGTATGTATGAAAAACTTTAAAATACAAATATTATGTTGGGTTATGTTTAACTTACATAAATAGCATAGGATATAAATATTATATTTTGGAAATCTATCCATGTGGCTAAATGTCTACTTGGTTTATTCCTTGTAACCGCTGTATAGCCTACATTTAACCTGATTATTCCCTGTTTTTTTGCTACCACAAATAATGGTGAACAACTTTCTGAGGACAGTCAGTGTTGGGGATCAGATGTGTGCTACTTCTGTGTCTAGCTCCCCAAAAAGTTACCCTTGGGTCAATTCAGCTCTTTTACCCAACTCAGTTTCTCCCTTCAACAGTCTAAAACTCCTCCAGCAGCGCTTGGAGCACAAGATGACCGGCTTTATATCGTGCATGCCTGGAAGAGCAGCATTTACTTAATGTTGTAGTAGGGTTTCCCTGCAGGACAGCTACATATCACGAGGACTAATCCTCAGACACTTCTGCTAGCTTCTCAGTCACCTGAGAACTCCTTTGGCCAGAAAGAACAGATGTCTCTTGTTCTTCAGAGCTGAATAATTGTCTCTCATTTCACTAGCAAAATTTTCTTCGGACAATATATCAACTTGGTTTTTGTTTTTGTTTTTGTTTTTCAGTTTAAGCCAAATTTAACACAAACTCAGCCACACATGGTTTCCCTGGGCCTCCTGCCCAGATCCCCCTAAAGTCCCTGCACCAAAGCCCCTCAAGATTCCAAATTTTAAATAAAAACAGCACTAATAAAGGTTTTAGTGTCATCACTTAAAAGCAATGGATCCAGATATGAGGAGACTCTCCAGAACCCCTGAGGAGTACTAAGAAGCTGGTGGGGCTCATTGGGCTGGGGCTAAGTCAAAGTGTAGTCAAAGTGTAGTTATATACGTTTTTGAGACAAAGGGTTATACATTAAATGATGTACTGATAGTTTACACAATTGAGAGCTACACATACAAAGTGATTACCCCTTATCAGATTGAAAAGGAAGATTGTCTCCTAAGGACGGCTGGTTAATGCAGATGCACAATACACAATAAGGGGAGGGAGGAGGCCCAGATGAGCAGGGAAAGTTTTTATGTTTAAACTTTTCCCATCTTGCCATAAAATATGAATTTTAGTTCATCAGTTTCCAGCTCCCCACTCTCTAAATTCGTAACAAATTCCACCTCTTGGTACTTCCTTCTTGTCATTCCAAGAGAAGGTACTATGTGCTCTGTCCAGAAGCCTTTGTACACGCCTGAGATATGTATTTAGGTACAGTATCAAGAAGCAAGACATGGGGGTGGAAAATTTTTGTATGTCACAGACCTGCACTTAGGGTAGGGGAGGGGAGGGTGAAATTGCCAATAATGAAATGAGCACCAGAAAGAAGGAATCACATTGTTTTCAGCACAGTGCTGATGAAGAGATGAGTGATTGGCTAGCAGCCAAGCATTGGTCAATTATTTATCATCACTACAGAGGTCTGCATTTTTAAAACCAGGTCCCTTTTTTTTAACACCAGAGTATTGCTCCCCAATTTCAATGATTATACTTATCACCACAAATCATTAACCCTTTGTATAACATTTAGATATACAATGCCAGCAAATTTGGGAAAATAGTTTGCACTCAAGGTGTTGCCCTTTTGATCTGGGACAGGTAAAGTCATCTTAAGTAAAACACTGATGTCCCTGCAAAAAGAGTGTGGGGGCAGGAAAGATGTCAGATCCTTTATAGATTCTGTAAGAATAGATGGATTTATTAGGTAATCTGGTTTAGGTTGAAATGTAAGAAACCCCAAACTGAACTGGCTTAGACAGAAAGTTGCATTTAGAGGAAGGACTCTGTCACATCTCGTGGCAGAACCAGAGCAAGCCAAGCTGAGATGCAGCTGTGCCCAGGGTCTTTTTGAACCTGGGACTCAAAACCAGCAGAATGACTGCTTCCCACGTCCTGCTCTCACTAAACATTGGCTCTCCCCACTCCCGCATACTGCTTAGCCTTCTCCACAGGAGGGAAATCATAGATGCTGTCTGTTCCAAGCTTTGCTATTTGTGAATTCAATCAACACCAAAGGAGTCACGAGGCCTGGATCAGCAGTCTGGCCTGGATTTTTAAAAAACGTCCTTAATTTTGAGAAGTTTTTACTCCCTAAGGTTTTCAACATATGAAATCATATACTCTCTAAGTAACAGAAGTTTTACCTGTTTTCAATAGTTAGCTTTATTACTAGCTTATAAATTAGGGCCGTGCCGATAAAAGTTTGACAACTGATTCTCAAGAAAAAAGATACCAAGGTGACGTCACCAACCTGGAGTTAGGAAGAGATGCACAGATGGCTCCCGAGAGCTGGTACAAGCAGCAACCTGCACAGCCCTGTTTATAGTTTATTCATTTGGCCTCTTTTTGGTAACAATGTTAAATAGCAGGGATAGCAGCCGGCAGCCTTTTCTTGGTTTTGATGCTTGAGAATCTAGTGGCAAATAGCTTGCAACCTGAATGCTTCATTTAATTAAATGTTAGTGGGACCCCGGAGCTCTGTGTCAGGACTTTGAAAGAGGGGGAGGCATCAGTTAGAGATGCTGGCCAAGAACTGGAGGAGGAAATGGCCACTGCAGGGTCCCACATTTGTAATTAAGACTATGGCCTCTGAACCCAACTGTTTGGATCCAGGGTATATTTTTGTCATTTTTGGCTATATGCCACTTATGGAGAAAAGGGACTTAATAATTAGGCAACTTATTTAACCTCCTTTTGCCTCGGTTTCCTAATTATTAAAATGAGGGTATTTGAATACACAGCTCATTTGACTTTGGTGAAAATTTAATAATTCATGTTACACAATGAGTTCAGTGCCTGGCATGCAGTAGAAGTTCAATAAATGTTTCAAGATCTGTTTTAATTAATTTTCTTTTACTCTTAAATACTGTGTTAATCAGAGAGTTGCTTACTATGGTCTATATGGCAATTTTAAAGTATCCTTCTAGTCCTTGTTTTCTAAGGTCTTTGTGAAAAATAAAGAATGGCTGTTAAGCTTTGTCATTTGCCGTTTCAGTGTCTAATGTTTGGTTTTGCTTACAAATCAAAGAAAGAACTTTCAGTTAATCAGCATACACCAATAAATTACCACCTTCACCTGTCTGCCTAGAGTTCTCTTCCCGCAGTCCTGGCCTTCTTCCAGCCAGGGAGCCCTCCCTGTACAGCACCAGCCACAGGAAGCATCATCAGTTCTCTCCTCCCACTATCCCATTCACAGCCCCTCCCTTTGCTCTCCACAGACATGCACGTAAAGCAAAACTGTGCTGGCATGAGAGAATATGGATGTTTGGGAAATAATAAGACAAATGGGACAAGCTACTTTGTTTTTTAAACTCTGCCATACTTTGTGAAGTACAGATGTCATTGGTCCATCATCTCTGCCATCTTCATCCCCAAAAAAAGAGCTCAAATGGAGCTTCAGAGGTTATGAAAAGCACAAATAAATCTGTTTTTAAAAAATATATGGCAATCATCGGTAAAGGTTTATGTTTATGTACTTAATCTTCCTCAATTTGTAACATTAAGGACCATTTTAATCAGGGCAAAGAATGATCCCGGTTCTATTCTTCTGGTTCATCATCTTGCAGACACAAACCGTAGGGAGATACATCATTTTAAAAATGATCTTTATAGGTGTAGTTCAAAATTGCTCTTCTCAGGCTGTCTGGAGTATCTGGGCCTGAGCTGATTACTTACAAACCAAAGGCCACCTCCTTCTCTGCCCACTTAAGCCCAGTTTTAAAAACATCAACATCTTTAATGATAAACTTGCACCCAGTTATGCTTGTACCCCTGTTAGCCTAACTCAGGATCACCAGCACTGACCGATACTGGGCTTCCTCCTTTGGCCACAAACTGGATTTGCTGGTAAAGTGAAGCAGCAGCATGTTTTTTCTCTAAGAGATAACTGCAACTTCCTGCTTCCCTTCATTAAGGTCTCCATTAAATCACCTGAGATCACAATCAACATCCTTTAATAAATCTGGCATTTCAACCTTTTCTAAGGGTTTTACCAAAACATTATTTTTGATTATACCCAACAAACCACGCTTAAAAAAATAAAATCGTGTCTTACTTGAAAGATACAGGGCATGAGGTCCGTCTGTTTTTACCGGTATTTTGTGGTAATTAGACATTCCAGCAGGTTTTTGATGGCAGTCATGGTGTCATGCGTTTTGGAGTGAGAAGGGCTACAGACTTTCTGGAAAAACTGAAAGAAAATGTTACACTTACAAATCTGATTGAGAACTATTTTCAGAAAATTGGCTAAGTTGATGAACACAGTACAGGAAGTTCTCATGATCTGAGTCCTGGGAAAAAATCATTTAAAGTAAATTGCCTTAAATAGTCTCAAGTGAAAAGAGCAAGGTACAAAACAAAGTATATACTAAATGAACATTTTTGTGAAGTATATATGTATACAGTTAGAATACCTCTGGAAGTGTCCCCAAGCAATAGGGAAATGGGGACAAGAGTGTCTTGAGACAGTTTCACTCCGCACCTTTTTGAATATTATACCATATGTTTTTATTATCAGGTTTTTAAAAAAGTAACAAGTATCAGAATGTGAAAAATACCTCTGGTGGATACAAATCCAGAAGTTGGAACTTTAAGATCATTGGTTCCCTTAAAACAAGCTACATATCAGTCCCTGTGACAGGACCACAGGTGCCCCCTGCAGGTTTTAGATTAGCACAGTGGCTGGGGCGGGGCAAGCGTGGGGAATTGGGTGGCGCTGGTGAGGAGCGTCCTGATTTTTTCTTAAACTCCTAAAAGAAAGTATGAAAAGAAGTGCCTTCTTGGTTCTTTTGTTGTTGTTTCTTGTTTAAAAAAATTCTTATTTTTTATTGACGTGCAGTCAATTTACAATGTTAGTTTCAGGTGTACAGCAAAGTGATTCAGTTATACATATACATACATATATATGGTCCGAGAGAGTAGCATCTGCATTCTGAGCAGCAGGATGAAGGACGAGACCAAAAAGCAGGCAGAGAGAGCCAGCTGTTCCTTAAGAAAGGTTCTTGGAAGTTTGCCACGTTGAAGTCTGAGACCAGGCTGCTTCTGGTACCTATGTACACATTCCAGAGCCTAGACAGAATCTGCCACCTATGAAAAACAAGAAAAACAGCACTCACCAAACTCTAAGCCAACACGTACAGCTATTCAAAGACAGTAACCTCTTAAGAAGCAGAAAATTTCACCGTTTTTTTCCTGGTTGCTTTCTGTGAAAAAAAAAAAAAAAAAAAGCTGACCCAGTAGGGCTTGAACAAGAGCCTTTTTCTTAACAGAAAGTTCTAAAATGAAATATTAAGAAGAATACAGGCTTGGATCATTACAGCAAGCAGTCATTTTTATACACACTTTATGGTCTGATCACGGTATCAGAATGACGAAAATTTTGTGATCAGTGTCACGAGAGGCAGATGGTAGGCTAGAACGTCCACAGTGTTTGTCAACAAACTGTTCTAATCCCAGCTAAGACCACTCAGCCTCCTTCCCTTCTCTTAGATTGTTCGAGGACTTTTTAAATTTGTGTTTTTGTTTCTTTTGTTTGTTTGTTTTTTTGGTGGGGGTAGATAATTAGGTTTATTTATTTCTTTATTTTTCATGGAGGTACTGGGGACTGAACCCTGGACCTCATGCATGCTAAGCACACACTCTTAATATTGAGCTATAATCTCCCCATCCCAATTTTTTGGTTTTTAATGCAGGAATTAAAATTAAATTAAAGTTGGATTAATTTTTAAATTAATTAATTGAAATGCAATTGATTGACTGATTAATTCAAGAATTAAAATTAAAGTGCACTGTGTCCTCTGGTCCACTAGTTTCAAAATGTGGTCCCCACCAGCATCACTTGGGAACCTATTACAAATGCAAATTTTGGGGCCCCACTTCAGACTAACTGAATTTGTTCAAGAGATTCTGAGGCACAAAAAACTTTTGGAACCAATGCTTTAGTCCAGTGATTTTCAACCCTGGCTGCACACTGAAATCACCTAAAAAACCTGGAAAAGTACTGCTGTCTGGGCCCCATGCTCAAAGGCTCCAATTTAATTCGTTTAGGATGTGGTTTGAGTTGTGGGAATTTTTGAAATTCCTCACGTGATTGTAAAGAGAAACCAAGACTGAGAACCATTGCTCCAGCCCCTTATCTGGGTCTTTGTGGCCAAATAAAGCTAGTCAAATCAACTATGTTCTAGAAGTGGTGGGGGACTAGTCTTTCTCCCAAATAGTGACGTCAAGGGTAGTGTTTTTCCCTGTCCCTGCTCAGGAACCCTTTCTGACTCAGGTGAGGAGAATTGAGTTGCTTGGCCGTCATTAGCCTCCGCTGGAGCTCAGCCCAGCTCTCATCTTTCCTTGCATTTCCTCGGCCTTTTCCAGTTTTCCTAGTAGGGCCCTTCCCTACCTAGCAGTAGTTTTAGCCAGTCATGCTGATTGAGGCAGTTTGGGATAGGTAGTTAATCCCATTTAGAGCAAGAAAACTGCGAAGGGAAGAATATTACGTACAAAATGTATTCCTTGGAGGGACAGTATAGGAGAGGCAGAGGCAGATGTGAAAAAGGAGTAGAGGGTATGATTCAAGCCAAGTTTGGATGAGGAAGTATATTATTAAAGAACCCCAGATAGGGATAGGATGGGTTGAGGACTGGAAAGCTGAAATCTGAGGAGGGCTATTGGAGGGGAAGTGGGAAGTATAGTCATAATTGATATTATCCTATTATGCTAATCAGATTTAAAATTGTAATGTATCCCCATACTACTATTGCTTTTTGAGGCACCCCAGCACTAATTAAAATCTTTCTGTATACAGCCAGTCCACAAAATTTGCAACAGTGGGAGGGTTAGCTGGAGGATGGGAAGGAGAGAGGTAACTTACACAAATGGGTGAGGGGTGGGCACTCCAAGATGCTTTCTTCTATCAAACTATAAGTAATACTGATACAGGGAAAATGGGGCGAGAGAGGATGGACATGTCCTGGGTCCCAGGCAAGTCCCTGGGATGTGCCCCATCAAGTGAGGGAACTTGGCTTCACACAGGAAAAAATTCAGGAGCAAGCCATTGTAGAGTGAAGGTAGATTTATTCAGAGACACACTCCATACACAGAATGCAGGCTATCTCAGAAGGCAAGAGAGAGTGACAGTGAGGTGCCAAGTTGTTAGTTTTTATGGGCTCCATAACTTCATATGCTAACAAGTAGGAGGATTATTCCAACCACTTTGGGGAAGGGGCAGGAATTCCCAGGAGTTGGGCCATGACCCACTTTTTGACCTTTTATGGTTAGCCTCAGAACTGTCATGGAGCCTGTAGGTGTGTCATTTATCATGCTAATGCAGTTCAATGAGCATATAACTAAAGTCAAGGTCTACTGGAAGTCAAATCTCCCGCAATCTTGAGCCTCAAGGTCTACTGAGAGTCAAAATGTTTAATTGCTGTGTCATTCCTTTAATGGCTGTGCCCTGCCCCCTTCCCTCCTGTCTCAGAAACAATCATTTCATTACTAAAAGAAAGACTAGTCAAAATGCAATACTTCTTCCTAAATATGTTTAAAGTATTTAAAAAACTGGGATTAAAAAGATGTTTACAACATGATAGAGTATGTTAAGTAAACAGCCAAAGTCACATGTCACCAAAAATAATAGATGATGTCACTAATTGGAAACAAATAGCACAATCTACAAGCAAGGCCCAGAGCTAAACAATCAGCGAGAATTATCTCATTTAACCCTCACAACAATGCTAAAGGCTGGGCTTCTTGTTAATCCCTCTTTACTGATTAGGAAACTGAGGCCTAGAGAAGTTAGGTAACTTGTCCAAGGTCACAGAACTAAAAGTGATGAAAATAGGATTTGTGCCCCAGGAAGCTGGCTCTGGCAGAAGTCTCTGACAGAAAGAAAACTCATGCTTCTGGAGAATAGTGAGGGGAGAGTGTGGGAGAGGGCAAATAGTTATTCTAATTTATTCTAATTGGCCTGTTAGTTCTTGAAGGGTTTAAGACAGGAACGACCTGATGGGTAGTTTAAAAGAATTGTTCTGGTGCCAGCCAGGGTGGAAATGAACCATGGAAAGGCCAGAGTGGAGCAAAGAAGGAGGCTGTCCCAATTGTTCAGATGAGGTATATGAAAGGCTTGGATTAGGTTTGTAGCAATAGACATGCTAAGGAGTTAGATATGTGAAATATTTTGCTAAGGATAAATAGCGACTGGCCACAGGATGAGCATGTGACCCAGTCCCCATCATTCCTCTGGACCACAGTGATTCAATTGGGCAGGGAAAAGGAAACAGGCCAATCATTGGCCACTGGCATTTTCCCCTAATGTTCGATGAAAAGAAAAAAATCACTCAGGTCCTTTAGCTGGGATGAACGGAAGCTTGGAATTGAAATCCCCATGAGGAAGAGACAGAACATCCTTTAAAGCAAATGGCCCTGGAAAGAACCTGGAATATGCATGTGGGGCCAAATGGCGTCCTTCAAAGTCAAATGACCCCTATTCCTGGGCTCTTTGATTGTAGTAGAGAATAACCTTTGTTTTGTTGGAGGTTTACAGGAAACCATGACTAGCCCACGGGGATGGCTGCAAGAACAAAGAATGCCTGCAGCAAAAAGATTACAACAATCAACTACATCCCCTCCCTTATTTTCCCTCTCCCTCCCTTATTTTTTGTATAAAAGGAGACTGTATTCTGACTAGAGCAGGATGGTTCTCCAAGACATTAGTCTGCCATCCTCTCGGTCTGCTGGCTTTCTGAATAAAGTCGCCATTCCTTGCCCCAACACCTTGTCTCCAGATTTATTGGCCTGTCGTGCTGCAAGCAGAGCAAGTTTGGACTCGGCAACAAGATGTCTGCCTGTGATCCCTCGACAGATAAAGTACATTCTTTAGTGGGCATGTTTGCCCTAACAAACTAATACCTCACCTACAACCAGTCAGAGACTTGTGCACAAGCCGATCGGGTAATTTGTGACTCTGCCTAATAAAAGACCCCAACAACCGACCCTTGGGGCTCACATAGGCATCTATTGTCTGTATGGCCCACTGTTGTCTATTGTTACGGAAACGACAGGCCAGCCAAGAAACAAGCAGCACTCAGAGGGTTGGAGTACTCAGATGTATTACGCCGGCGGGCTCAGAGGGGCTTCTGCTCCGAAGCTCTGAGCACCTTCAAGATGTGCACATGAGGTCTTACAGGGTAAAGTACATGCTTGGGGTATTCGGCCAATATGCATGGAACAGCTTTAGCAGCATTATCATCACAAAGATGGAGGCAGGGAGGCAGCAAACCAACATTCCAAAGCCAGATATGTATCTTTGAAAACCCAGCTGGCTAGCAAAAAACAAGAACAGCAAACCAACACTAATTAACCTAGATTTACAAGTTAGTCTAGCAGAACTCAGATCAGTATTCCAATACTTAGATTTGTGAGTTATCTTGTTAGACCAGCCCAGCTTTTCCTTCACACTATGGCAGCCTTCCCCTAGTAAACTCCTTCACCATTCTCCTCCTTCATCTCTGATAAATTCTTTTACAAACCCACGTCACTGGCCTACGTGTTGTGTCCCACAACAATGCAGATACAACACATACTGTTACCTCTAGTCCTAGGGAAAGTAGGGCTGTCTTCTCTTTAGCATTCAAAGACAGGAGAAGGGGCCTGGAAGCCCGGGAACCTTCCCAGCTTTTCAAACTGCAGTTCTTAACCTATTGGTGAGTTGTAAAATCAAATTAGTGTGTGAGACCAGCATTTTTTCTAATAAAATAAAATAAAAGTGTGAAGGAAAAGCCGGGTTGGGCCTACTAGTAAATCTAAGTGTAACAAGTGTCAGTTTGCTGATTCCCTGCTCATTTTTTTTTTTTTTTTTTTTTTTTTTTTTGCTAGCCAACTGGGTTTTCAAAGAGATATATGTGGCCTTGAAATGTTGGTTTGCTGCCTCCCTGCCTCTACTTTTGTGATAATGATGCTGCTAAAGCTGTTCCATGCATATTGGCCAAATACCCCAAGCTTGTAATTAACCCTATAAAATCTCATGCACACGTCTTGGAGGGGCTCAGAGCTTTAGAGCAGAAGCCCCTCTGAGCCCGCTGGCATAATAAATCTGAGTACTCCAATCCTCTGAGTGGTGCTTGTTTCTTGGCTGGCCTGTCATTTCCATAACAAAAGTGAATTATAGTGTATCACTCATCATAGGTATTGTCTCAGAAAACTTTTGTTTCAACATTGTAAAGACCTGTTAAGGCAGATCAGGGTAGACCCCACCCAAACCCAGTGTCAGAGAAGGGCAAGGAGGCCCCTGAAATTAAGCTGTAGGGATTAAAAGGGAATAAGAACAATAGAAAAAAAAACAAAAAAAACCACCCAAACTGGGCTGTCCCTCCATCCCCACTGGAACTGGAAAGAAACAGGAGATGATAATTCTGGGTCTCTTTGGAAAGGAAAGTCAAAGACAGACTCCAGAATGTATCACAACCCAGCTCTTCTAGAGCAGATGCTACCACGGAAGTAGCTGACTCTGTAAATTTCTAATAATACAACCTGAAAGTAGCTGAATGGTTTGAAAAGGAGCCATCATGAGCTTTTAAGACTAGGGTGTGGGAAACTGCAGTCTAGGACAATGTGGGTTTGGTGGGAAGGAAGAGGGACATATTTCAGACTGGATGTGAGAGGGTCCAGCCTTCCCAACAATTGTTTCCCTCCCTATATAACTGACTCCAGAAGGTTCAAAATCTTAGAGAAACTTGACACTCTCTGGCTGATCCTGTTGGCACCCTTTGCCCATTATATATACCATACCACTTTGACAGCCACCCAATAGGCCAATTATTAAAGTGGGCAAAGGATAATTCCCATTAAAGCAAACACGAATCACCACTAACTACACCTACCTCAGTCAAAGGGTCTTTGTCTTTCAAGAAATTAAAAATGAGAAACTTAGTTCTTTCCCAGTACCTTTGTCACTCTCACTTAAATATGATATCTAAATATTTCACACTGGTTTTCATTCTTCTTTTCCCCTCAGAGAGTTATCAAGAATTACAGAAAAGGCATAAAGTAATGAAAAAGACATAATTCCTATCCACAAAACTGTAATAATTTAATTTATAATTGAAAACTCCCTATTGTATTTACTATGCAATAAATGTACAGTTTAGTCTCTGATCATCACAGCTATTTGGCTGTGATGTGAGAGACACAGTTATCCCCAAGTAAAGACTGAAAACCTGAAGCTTTAAAGAGCTTAATAACACCTCCTAAAACCCAGTCATTTAGCTACAAGTCCTCCAAAACTGTCTCTTCCTGGGTCATTCTGACATTTCTCACATCAAAGACCTCATTCACCTCACAGGAAGCTTCTAGGAAGGGGTGAATTTCCGGTGGACAGATGATCAGGGGGGCACCACTACCACCTTCTCCTGGCAACTCAGGACAGAAGAATGGACACAAAGGCTCCAAACAGGAGAAACTGCTGTATATGTAGATGAGGGCATCATTTCTAACATCAAAAAACTTGATTTCTTCCAACTCAGTGTCTAGAAAAATTCCCACTTGGCTGAGGCCAGGGCTTGCAGGAATTCTGGTTTCTAGGATGGAGCCAGTATAGATTGTTCCTGCCTTCATGCTGATGATGCAGAAGCCATGCTCAGAGGAGAAACTGCTCTTCCTCTTTCTTTTGATTGATTTTTTGCAGACCCCTAGAGCCCACTCCTTCCCTTCTCCCACTTCTGCCTCCCAGTAATGGCTGCCAGAGAAGAAGCACGGGGTGCCCAGGACACAGGGCTGGTAGGCAAATCTCTGGGGACCTTCCTTCAGGTTTTGGCAGAACTTCCCACACTGGACACTCCTTAGGTCATCAGAGAGGACAAGAAAGGAGTTGGCGGTGTCTGCATCCAGAGTTATATCCTCTCAGAACTTCCAGCACTCATCACTGATGTGCAGACTCTGATCCAGCAGGGAACCATGCTGTGAGATGAGAAGAGCCAGTTCTTCAACTTGCCATTCCTCCAAAACACGGTTGTCAGTGACTTCTCGACATATGGGGCAGGTCAATTTCAGATCCTCCCATTCCTCTATCCGACTTTGCCTGCAATCAAAGCAGAAAATGTGGGCACAGGAGAGGGCAATGAAGAAAGCATCCAGACGAATTGCACAGGCTGCCTCCTCTTGCAGACTTTTGTCCATGCTCTTCTTCAGCAGTGAACTGAGCTGAAATGGCCCTTTATTAGCTTCTGGGAGTGATCAGGAGCCTTCTGTACACAATCTGCTCTTCAATAACCAGGCTGTATCTAAACTCAATACAAAAATTAAATAATACAAATCTTTCTGTAATTTATAAATGGAAGTGACACTAAGTCACCAGAGAATCAAAGTAAACGCACTCTCTGTGAGAAAAACTATTCAAAATGTTAAGTGATCACAAGAAAGAGAAATAGCATTATTCACAATAGCCAAGTTATGGAAGCAACCCAAGTCCCCAACAATAGATGAATGAAGATGTTATACATATACATTTGCAATATGCCATTTATGACAACATACGTGGACCTAGATGGTATTATGCTAAGTGAAGTAAGTTAGACAGAGGACAAATACTGTATGATTTCACTTATATGAGGAATCTAAATAACAAAAGAAATAAAATAACAAAACAGAAACAAAGTCTACAGGGAACACGTGGTTGCCAGAGGGGATGAGAGGAAAGAAATAGTGACAGAGATTAAAAGGTACAAACTTCCAGTTGCAAAATAAGTGAGTCATGGGTATAAAATGTACAATGTGGAGATTACAGTTAATAGCTATGTAATATTTTTGTATGGTACCATATCTTAACTAAACATACTGTAGTGATCATTTTGAAATGTATAGAAATACTCAATCACTATGCAGTGTAACAGGAACTAACACAGTGTTGTAGGTCAATTATATTTCAAAAACAAAAAAAACAAATAAACAAATTCATAGAAAAAGAGGTCGTATTTGTGGTTACCAGAGGCAGGGATGGGAGAAGGGGCAATCGGATGAAGGCAGATATCCTGTCTATTGCTACACAGGATAAGACTGACTCTCCCTCCTGAACTCTACAGATAAAGGCATTTGAAAGATAAGTATAACCGATGAGAGAGAAATGGATGAGAGAGAAATGGAATATTGGAAACAGCCTAGGCAGTAAAGATTGCTTACACTGATTTAGAGACTTTCAGCTGATGCCCCAAAGCTCTAAAGTCTGTGCTTGTACACCTCTCCAGGCTTCTCTGCAAAGTGAATTTGAGCTCAGATCATCTGACTTTTTACAGTGCCTGGAGCACAGTCCCCGCCCACAATCAGGATCCTAGTCTAAGCCCCAAGTCTAATCAAGTAAACTTACTCTTCTGGGGCGAGATGATAGCATGAGGTCACATGTCCGATTTCACACTACTACAGTTATCCTCTCTGTCAGGCTAGCAAACCTACTGCCACCTGAATTAGATTCTCTAATTTCAGAGCTCTACTTTAAAAAACAAAACTTTTTAGAGAGCAAATACAGAAACACACTTTTGAAATCTAATTAAGCCTTGCCTAATGTAATCACATCTCTGACACAACTTGAGTGAAGAGGGTCTACAGAAGTTTTCATATCCTTTGACTCAGCAATTCCACTCCTGGAGGGTAGTTATTGAACAGGATAAGAAAGAGAGCAGCCAGGCAAGCCTGTTGCTCTGTCATATTAATAACACACCCATTTACTTTCAGGATTGTCCTAGTTTAAACAATAAATTACATAGTGTCTTTATTGGATGTAAAAAGAACAATGAAAATCATAATGAAGAAGAGCTAAGGCACAATCATCAAAAAAGATAAAAACTTTAATTCAAAAAGATACACCCACCCCATGTTCATAGCAGCACTATCTACAATAGCCAAGACTTGGAAACCACCCAAGTGCCCATCAACAGACGACTGGTTTAAGAAACTGTGAGAGATATATATAAATGCAATATTACTCAGCCATGAAAAAGAATGAAATAATGCCATTTGCAACAAAATGGGTGGACCTAGAGATTATCATATTAAGTGAAGTAAGTCAGATAAAGACAAATATTATATATCACTTATATGTGGAATCTAAAAAAATTATGCAAATGAATCTATATACAAAATACAAATGGACTCACAGACAAAACAAACTTATGGTTACCAAAGGGGAAAGGGAGGAGAGAAGAATAAATTAGGAGTGTGGAATTAACAGATATAAACTACTATACATAAAAGAGATAAGCAACAAGGATTTACTATATACACAGGGAATTATATTCAATATCTTGTAATAACCTGTGAAAGAAAATAATCTAAAATCTAAAAAATAAAAAAATACATATATATATATATAACTGAATCACTTCGCTGTATGCCTGAAACTAACTCAATATTATAAATCAACTATACTTCAATTTTGAAAATTGTTTTAATAAAAACTAAAGGGAGTTGGAAAGTCAGTGAATTCCTCCTGTTGCTAAGGGCAATCTAAGACTTCCCCTGCAATACACGCATTCCAAATAACCTCCCATTTCTCAAAAGGATTCTTGCTCTTCTTGCAAGGACAACTGTACAACCTTCATTGTATTTTTACTTGGTTGCTATCTTCATTTTCCTGAGTTAAACATCTACAGCAATGGGTCCCAAACTTTAAAAAAAATCTTAATCTCAAGACCCTTGACACTCTTACACCTGATTGAGAACCCCAAAATCTTTGTGCTTATGTGAATTCTATTTCTCCATATCCACATCATTAGAAATTAAAACTGAGAGGCATTTTTAAAGAATTTATTAAATTCACTTAAAATAACAAAACCATTATATGTTAACATAAAATAATACAGTTTTATGGAAAAAAAAACTTTATTTTATGAAACAAAAAAAAATTAGTGGGAAGAATGCCACTGTTTTGCATGTTTGCAAACCTCTGTAATTCCTGCTTAATAGAAGACAGATGGATTCTCACATCTGCTTCTGCTGATCTGCTGCGATACGTTATTTTGGTTGAACTATGTGAAGAAAATTTGGCTTGCCACAGATATTTAGTTGGAAGACTTTGCAGATGCCCTAATAGGGTCTCCCCCTCAGAAATCTTCTGACCATTATTAAAGGACCATTGCTCTACAACAAATTTCGTAACTCCAAGTGGCAGTCCCAAATCTTAGTTTCTTGGCAGCCAAACACCCTAATGATGAACCCAACCATCTTTTTCATGTGGTTTCTGCCGTCTCAGAACTAGTTCATGTGATGCAGCTAAGTATGAATCAGTTTCCTTTCTTCGTCCAATTATGATAAGGTTCTTTTTTTTCTACTTAAATTATTTAACTGCAATGATGATGCCAAATCAGGTTGTTCTCCATAGCACTGCATGACATCTAGTAGGCCCTTAACAGATGCTTAATTATGACAGAAAGTGTCATCTCTCTTTGATTTACATTTTTCAGCCAGCTCTGATTTTGGCTTGAGTATACACTAACTCTGTGAGGCCTGAGCCTTTGTTTGCTGGGAGAAATATTTCTTCACCAGAAATATTTAATTCCCATATTCTTTATTACTACTAAAATGCTGAGTTCAGGGAGAAATGACATTTCAAAAAAATTTTCAAGTGCTGGAAATACATGGAGCCATTCTTCTGTAATATCTTAACAGTCTCATGACAACATATCAAAAATGTGCATAAATATTTTTTTTAAATTTTTGGAATAATTTTTAATTAACATTAGTGCTTCTACAAGTTAAGATTAAATCACAGAATGAGCTTGTTTCCATAGCTTCCTGATTAAAGAAGAAATTGACTTTCATACATGCTAGTTAGATAAGATGCAGCCTCTGGTGAGGGGCGGGGACATAGTCAGCCCTGTCAGGAACTAACATCCCTACAAGAAGATGATGTGTTTGGCTTAAAGCGCAGTCTGTATTTTTCAAAAGGCAGCAGCTGTAGTGGGGCAGCTTTTCACAATTAGCTCCCATCCCCTGGTGTGGGACTCGTCCTCCTTTCTTCTCTGCTGCCCTGTCCTACATTAAAGTGGACCCTTCTGTGTATCTGAAAGAAGACATAAGGCACCTCTCTGAATTATTAATGCCGCCAAAGCTCACTAATGGAGCTCCCATGCTCTTCTCTTCAAAAGGATCCATGCTCTGCAGACCTGGAAAGCTCCACGGAGACAACATTTTAGGCATTTTAGAATATACAGAATGTTCTACTCCTGCACTCACTGGAAAGGACAGACTCTACAAAAAAGTCAGAGATGATTAGATGATTAGAGTCCATAGTTACATATTTGATAATATATAATCTCTACTCTGGTCCTATTCACAAACCTCTTATTTTTTTGGTTCTTCTGAAGCTTTTTTTTTTCTTTTTGCCAAATATATTGAGGAAAAAATTGAATAATGTTTACGTGTTTTATTCACAAGGTGTGTTCCTATCTGGATAAGAGCTGGCCACAGATATCCTTAACTACAGCAAATTTTCTGTAAGTAACGAATTCTAACCTAGGTCTCTCTGTAAGTTTCAATGACCTTAGTCCACCCACTCTGAAATAAAGGAGTAACGTTTAGTCACCCCAAGTAGGCTAATTCTTCTGTCACCTTTTAGGTCCCAGACTCTGAGCAGAGGCCAGAGGGGAACAGTGTGAATTTACCTGAGTGGTGAGTGTGCAGGAGCAAGGACATGTGACCCTGCCCCTGGAGCTGTGTATCTTTGAGATTTTTAGAGCCAAAGATAAGTGTTTTCAGATTATCCATATGTTTTCTCCTCCGGTTAAGGGCTGTCGAAATATTTTCGTGTAGTTGAGGAAGTCTGGGTCGAAATAAATTTCCTTTCCACCTAACTGACAGTCAACCGTATTATTGAATACAGCCTGCAAATTTCTCCAAACAAGGAGAGCTGCACCCCTACTCAGGGAATCCAGGTACATCAAAGCGAGCTGCCTGCAGTCTGCTCCCATGGGGCTCCTCAGCCTTGTGAGGTCAGAGTCTGCCATCAGGCTCAGGAACAAGGCAAATATCCAGCCACATTAACTCCATTCTCCACCAAGGCATCCTGCTCAATGGCTGCCCACTGCTGATACTCTGTATCTGTATTTTGTCAGATACAGACCAAAATGCCTACCATGTCCTCCTGGACGCTGCCCCTCTCTCCAGGCTCATCTTCTGAAATCCAGACAAAACTCTCCTTCCAGTCCTTCCTCGCTCTCCCTCTCAACTCAGGACAGGTGGGTTCACTCCGGCTGGAACCAGTTTCAACCAGCCACCCGCTAACGCTGGTCATGGTTCAGATGCAGCTGGGTGTCATTTCCTCAGGGAGTGTTTCCCAGACTAGGTCAGAAACTCCAATTACATCCTTTCAAAGCACCCTTCATCCTTTCTCCAAGTAAGTTATCACAGTGTTAGTTTTCATTTATTGATGTGATCTCTTGATTCATCTGAGGCTCCCTCACATTAGTAAATTACATTTACTAAGCACTTACTATATGCCAGGCATTTTTCTAAGTATGTGACATGTTTTCTAGCACTGAATCCTTGCTGCTCGAGGAGGTAGGTGCTAGTACCATTGTAACCTCTCAGATAATGAATTTAAAGCTCTACAGTCACGAAGCTGTGTGCCCCCAGTGTCTTACTAAATCTCTCTGGACTGCCTACTTCTAGTTGTCTTTCACAGGAGACAGAAATAAAGTTGTACCCTGTTAAAATAAGTGCATTTTACACATAGAATCCAATCCAATTGAAGCACAGGTAAAATAGGTGCTAACCTAACTCTTTTAGCTTCTGGAAATACAGATACATGCTATCTTAATAATCACATCAGACTTCATCTGAGGATTGAAAATCCTCAATCCCAGCTACATTTTCTACCATATTTTGCATTGTACTGGTAGTTTATCACCTAACTGAAGAGACAGGTGTGACTCATGGAATGTCTCTATACTTCTAAATGTCGTTAGACATTAGCTCTTCAGGTTTTTTGGTTGTTTTTTTTTTTTTTAACAATTCTATTAGTGAGTTCCTTAGCATGGTATCATTGCAAAGAAAGAAATGGCAATGACCAACTGGCTAATTAGCATAGTGAGCACAGTCCGGTGTACACAGTGTAAGGTGGTAATCTTTCAATTAACTATCATCTAAACACAACATGCCTGCCATCTTAGCAGCATGCTACCTGTCGTCAAGAGGTAAATCCAAACAAACCAACCTAAATAACTAGCCTCCTTCAGAAGAGCCAGCAATGCCTCCAGCCTTGCACACAAACATCCAATGAGTGTCTACTGTCCTTGAGATACCCATGCTGTTAAATACTGAGGCCATCCCAAAACAGGAATGGCATAGCTGATGTCCTATATGTTACAGTGCAGTTAAAGGAGGTAAGACAAATATATGAGAAGGCAAATAAATGTTGTGAAGTAGACAAGATGGCCTGTGGTATGTACTGGACTGATGTTTACACATACATCTTTTCAACGACATCTACACACAGATAATAAAGGACATGTTTTGGTCTGTTTTTAGACATCCTCTTTTCAGAACTGTCATACCATTTAATGCTCAGTTCTTAAAATAGCATCAAAGACCTTTGAAAGCAATGCCAACTAATCTAACCCACATAAATGAAATGGAGATAAATGGTATAGTTTCATTTCCTAACCAAGCTCTCCTCCCACCCTAAAAGAATACTAATTATGCATGACTGTCTATAGGAAGTGCCCAACAAGTATTATGGATTGGTAGTTTGTAATGAATTTCTTTACTGGTTCATGTGTTCCTACCACAAATAATATATTACTATACCCCTGTATCCCATACCCCTGCTATGGGGACCAGCAAGACATCTAAGTTTCTTTGTAAATGTGAGGTATCTACAATTCTGACACTCAAGGGAAGGATCTGGGTGCCAGACTCAGACATGGAAAGGATTAGCATATAAATATAAATGGTAACTGGAAGACAGAAGTGATTGGGATTGCCCACAAAAGCTGTGCAGAGTTGAAAGGAGGGCCCAGGGCAGAACCCTGAGAAACACCAGCATTTAAGGAAGGGGAATAGTTGAAGACACTGAAGAAAGAGACTCCTGCAATCGACAACACAATTCTGGAGTCCAATGGCCTCCAGTCCAATGGAAGAAACTCCGAAAATGCCTACCATTTCAGCCTAACTTGTGCCAGAAGAGTGAGTCAGGCCAGGAAAAGTCAGAATAGGAGTTCCAGGGGACTGTGTAATTGGATACAGATCTGAACTTTAAATGGACAAAGAGGTCTGGAAAAATAAATATGATGTAGCATATTAGTTCAAGTGAGAAAGGCCAGGCAGGCCACACACGCTGCAAAATAGAGGTCAGAGGAAAGCTCCCAATTCGAGGACAAAAATCTGGACAGGAGGGAAAGTTGGAAAAGTGTGAGAGTGGATATGTGTCTACCTAAATTATTAAATCTCAATGTAAGTGCTGTACACAGTTTACACATAACATCTCTCCTTTCCTCTAAGAACTTCTATTTTAGGGAAATTCTCTTTTTTAAAAAAATCTGTTACTGGTATTGACCAAGGTCTCCTTTGCATCTAAGAATAAGTAGCATATTAGAAACGATTTCTTTGCTTATATTTGAAGTAGTCACAGTTTTAAAATCTTCAACAAAACTGTCCCAGATGCCTGCCTCTTCTGTAATAAAAAAAAATTTAACTTGTCTTACACACCATTTAGGGCTACTGAAAAATAATCACTAAGTTTTGAGGGGAATATTATGCGAAAAAAATTTAAATGCTTTAAAATAACCAAAGAACAGTCACCTAATTAAATATGGCCTTGAGAGAGCATACACGGCTGCTCAAATTAGTCCACTCATGATGTTGAAAGTCAAATCATAAAGTATATCCAGCTTGTGTTTATGAAATGTCCAGAGGACTTATCTGTAGGTTGCCCAGAGTGATCTTGTATTAGGGATTTATAAAAAATGAAGCACAGGGAAGTCAGCACATCATATAACTGAAAGATTATCCCATGCATTGAAGAAGAGTTTCGAAGTGCAGATTCTTTTCAGGCTTAAATTAAAGAAGCTTAAGATTCTTTGCTGTCAAAGTAGTTCAAATAATTGCAGTTTACTTTACTGATTCGGCAAAACCAAGTTTATGCAGAGAAATCATTTCCTAGGAGGATAACCTCTTCCTCTGACTAAGCTGGAAAAAACAACACTCCGGTCCAGAGATTCCATCTCTTCCCAGCCGGTTGCCCCTGCAATGCTGAGAGACAGGAATCTGCGTTGCAGACTGCCATCTACCGTGTCTCTGCAGAAACTGGAGCCCCAGACTGCAGTACTTTTGATTTTAACCTTGATGGCAAGCAGGAAGCCAATTGCTGAGCATCACTCCCCTTTCCTTTGTGGGAGGGTTTATGAATAGTAGGAAAGGATGTAAATGAGACATACGCACTTATGCAGTTAGATTTGTTGAGATCCATAGGATGGTGATTTTAGGAAGAGTAGGGTAAAATTAAACAAGAAATTGTCTCACTAGGGGGAAATCAATTTATCAAATTGTGATCCCTTTTTCTGGCATCACAGAGAACAGGCAAAAAGGCATTCTGTTTGGCTTTAAAAAAAATCAAATCCCAAGGCATACAACTCTAAGAAGACTGAGTTAAGTATATGTAGAGGGAAAGAAAATATTCGTGCAGCTCTGTTTTATTTGCTCTTCTAGGATTATCAGGCATCAATTATTCAAAGATCAACAGTCTATATTTGATCCATCCTCTCCTGTTTTTCATCTTGGCACCTAACTGCTGGTCATTTCTCTGTAATAGTGAGGCCAAAGGAAAGGAAATAATGCAAAGCACTGAACTGTTACACATAGGGTTGCTAGCTGACCTTGTCAGCAATACTAATAGGTCAGTGGGGAAAGAAATTTTGAAAAATAATCACTAAGAAATAGAATATCATTATGGATTTAATTCACCAAATCACAAACACCACCAACAACTGAATACTGGGTGGATTTCAACTTAATAGCTAATTATAATCTGTGCCTGGTACATGGCTGGCACACAACTAGTACCTAATACTAGTGACCCCTGGTAAGACCAGCTTTGCTAGGAGTTGGTTGGCTGCTGAGAAGCACCGTGTGTTAGCAGAGAGCTTGAAATGCCCATTTCCAAATACATTTTTCCAAATATGATAGGCGTGGCCTTGTAAAAGTTACCCTGGGCAGAAGAACAATGTAGGATGACTCCTTGAGTAGGTAAGTAAGCATTCAGACCCTGGGAAACAGAAGCATCTGAAAAGAAATAGGAGTCACAGCAGCACAGTGTAGAAAAGAGCAAGGGCACTGAAAGAGAAGGGGGAGGGGACTCTCCCTGTGTGACATTGTTCGTGTTGGTTCTTACCCTCTTGGTCCTCGGTCCAAAAGACTGAGAGGGCTCCATTATGGTTTTTTTTAATTAATTATATCAAAGGAATGAGTGGTTTTGTTTTGCTTTTTGTTTTTTGGCAGCCAGTTTTATTGAAAGAATTTTTGCAAGAAAGATTTGCTTTTGAGCCTTCAGATCTCTACCAATCTTCCAGCCACAGTCTGAATTCCCTTTTCAAGGAAAGGTGGCAGGTGCAAAGGCAGTTCCGTCCCAGAAGTAAGGGAGAAGTCAGCACAAATTCTGCGCTTCAGCTGTTCCAGCCATTCCTCGTCTACAGGCTGATCTGGCAGTTCAAAACAACCCAGCTCCTTAGTTAGACAAGGCTTCAAACTTCTGACTGTGAACACCCGCCACAGCTCCCACTACTCAAGGGACTAAACAAAATCACCTATTTCTTTCTTCTCCAGAGTGAGATGGCTCTGTAGAAGAGGGAGGTTTTTCATTCTTTCTCATGATCCAAATATTTATTTATCTCATCTTTCTGAATAAACTCTGGGAAGGGCAAGGCCAAGCAAAATGTGATTTGGGCCCCTAATTTTAAGCACCTGCCATTATCACACTTAGCCAAGTTCAGCCAGGATCTTTTCAAGCCTCTGCTTTCCCCTCCTCTCTGCCTGTGCTTTTCCAAGGCACTCACCTCTCACAGCCAGCCACATCTCTTCACCTCATAGAATATCATTATGGTGAATTAAATCCATAATGATATCTTGGTTTAATGGTCTGCGTTGCTGTCTTAAAATTCTTAATTTTTGAACAAGGGACCTGCAAATTCTGTAGCCTAGAGTATAGATCTTGAAACACTGAAGTGTCTCAATAAATAGATTTTCAATGAATAATTACATACAGAATAATTAATTAACAGGTGACTATGCAGCCAAGCTTACAAAAATACAGAGTCATGAATTTCCTGTGCAATGGGAAGGACCTCCAAAATAAATGTCTCTTGTTAACTTATATCTGAGCATCTTCTAACATGGTTAAAACGTTTTACTAACAATTAGAGGAAAGCTAAAACTTCTAGGATTCCCTGAGACAGGTTAAAAAAACAAAAGCTTAAGTTCACTCAGCTATATAGATCTGATGTTGTGATCTTCATTCAGACAAGAACTGCTGATGGAAGAGGGTGAAAACAGTGGCCCAAGCCCGTACTGCAGCCTTTGGAAAGGCTGGAAGTCCCAAAGCCTGACCTGGGTTTGTGTGGAAGCTACACTGCTACCTGTCAAGTTTCTATCACTAAATTATTCCTTGACTAGGTCAATGTCAAACATTCATTTTATTAATTTCTTAAGTTCATGCCAATGTTTTAATCATGGTTTGACACAGATCTGGATTTGGTTTCCAGAAGCTCCGTCCTAGCTGTGTGACCCAGGGAAAATTATTTAACCTCTCTGAGACTCAGTTTCCTAATCTGTAAATCAGGAAAAACAGCTTGTCTTACAGTGCTGTGAGTTAGAGACAATGTATGGAAAGTACCTGTCATTCTGGAATATAGTTGCCACTCTAATCATCTGGTTACACCAAGAAAAGGCAGAAGTTATCAGTGGAGTTTATATATTCACTGTCATTTACTTAACATTTACTCAAGTAAGAAAAAGTATAGTTTCCTTATTTCCTTCACCATCCACTCATGGTATTAAGTACTAGGATTTATAAGTCACTTAATAGCTTTAACCTCTTGATATTTAATTTAAGCTGTCTCAATATTTTATAAATAATGTTACTATTAACCCCAGTAGTTTGAAAGTGAGTTAATTCTTCCTTCTCCTGTCCATGTGATCAAATGGACTCAAAGCTCTTTATAGTTTAAAAACTCTTCAAAGATGCCTTTCTAGCACTGGAAAGGGTGTATCCATTGAACCTAGACTTCATTTCCACTTTCTAACGAGTACTGAGTTACAATTTCCTTGTGAACTAGCAGAAATGAGTAAGGAGCCCTGTGGTCCCAGAAATGAATTACTGACCTAGGACAGAGCTTGTCCTAGGGGAAACTGGTAAGAAAATAATAAAACTGGGCCAGAAACTGAGCAAGTACTGAGTGGAGGAACAGAAGCTAGTTTCTAAGATCATGGCAGTAGAGATAAAGATTTGTTCTGGTATTCAACTTGTTACAAAGGAAAAGTAGCAGGACAAGATACAAATGAGACAACTGAACTCCTTTTCATTGTCCTCACCATGGTGATTTTATTCCTAGCCCAATCAGTAACAGGTCAAAAGCAAAGGCCTTCAAACCCTGAAGGTTATATCAATCTGATCACAGAAGAACTCACTGACATATGGCTTTTTGTAATGACTGTTCATCAACCACCTGTCCATCCCTCCATTCATTTTAGGCAACAATAATATTCAAGGCTCTATCATGTACGACAAACTTGGGAGGTACTAAAGGTATTGAGTGAATGTCATAGAAGTTGCTCAAGAAAATTACACGCTAGACTAGTAAGGCAGCTAAACAGAACATAATGTATAGAGGGAAAAAGCATTTGAATCATGAGGAGGGAGCCTCTAATTATGCTGGAATAATGGGTAAGGAAGCCAGGACAACTGTTGTTTGTAACACCCGTATGCAACAAGCCATATTCTGTCTAATGTAAGAGTAATGAATATACGTGTCTTCTATTCCCTACTGAATCCCATTCTCCCTAGAAACCAGGAGGGCACATCTTACTCCTCCATTTCTCCCCTACATTGTACAGCACAGTGCCCAGCACAGCATTATCAAAGTTCTAATTGAAATGAACTGAATCACAAACTGCTTTGTGAGAAAAAAAAATATTAATACTTCAAGTACAAGTGGCAAAAGACTGAGTAATGGACCAAGATGTGAGTCTTTAAAGGTATCAAAGAATTGGGGCAAAACTTTTAAGTTATCCATATTGCCAATGAGCTGCTGAAAACTGGTCTTTACAGACCTAGGAACTGATTATCAGATGCTCAAAAACGACAACCCAGCAAAAGAGCAGAATGGTCAAATTTGTGACTGAGGAGTCTTAAAAAAAATGTGAATTTATATCAAACTACTTTTGATATTTTTAAAGTTAAGAATCCCCAAGACTTCCTTTAAAACCATGTTCAAAAACCCCCACATGTGAACATGCCCAGTCCCTGGGCTCTATGACCTATTAAAACATGAAGATTCTCCACTAGCTCACATAGTCATGGAATTTTTCTTTCAAATTTATGAATCAAGCCCTTAGTGTGAGTAGACAGTGAGAGAATTTTTTTTTTTTAATGAATAGCCTCCCAATTATCATGGTTCATGACTTTTTACAATGCAATTATTGTAGCACATATCATAACACAATTGAGATTCTAGAAATCGAAATGGCTGGTAATTGAAGGGACAGAGTTACTCAAGAAAATGCAAATGCCATTTTATTTGCAAATTAAATTAAAAATATAATGAAGTGGGTGTAGAAATTGATTGCAAAATGAATTGAGAGTAATGAATTTGGAATATTTCTGTAAGGGACATCTGTAAGAAATTCTTCTACTCTGACACACTTTTTCAGAGAGTAACGGCTCTTCCTGTTAGCTGAAACTTGAATAGAAGCCAGACTAAAGACAGATCTTTAGAACATGTCAGAGTAGCTAGATTTATACTCTGAGGCCAAATGGTGAACTTGTGGATTTGTTTGGTCTAAACAACAAGTAATAGGGAATTTTTCCAATGTGAATTCTAGATCAATATTTAGGCTAGAGGGTTTTTTGTTGTTGTTGTTATTTTAACATTTGCCTTCTTCTCTTTACCTTTCTCTCTCACTCTCTTTCTTTCAATCTCTGTCTTTGCTGATTTAAAAAAATAAGTTGGAGACACCAAAACATCTAAATACTTTAGCATGTAGCTCTTAAGAGCAAAGAAAACTTCCTTCATAGCCACAATATCAACACAATCATGAATCAAGGAGTAAGGGTCTACATTCTACTTGCTTGTCACAGCTCTTAAATCTCCTTATTCTAGAACAGCCCACCACCACTATCACCTTTTTTTTTTTTTTAAAGCTTTTCACAACACTGAAATTTTGACAAGTTTATGTCACTTGACTTGTGGAACATCCCCCCATCTGGATCTGTCTGATTGTGTTCTCATGTTTAGGTGCAGGTCAAACTGGGCCATTGTTTTTAAAGGTGGACCACAATAGTATTTACTGCTCCTTGTATATTTCAATGGTATACAATTCTTTACAAGAAACAGAGAACATGAGCTGACCTTTTGAAATATTTAACGTGTCAAAGAGAAGAGATAAAGAATTGTATTTTGCTGTCAGATTCTTTAGATTAGGTTAGGACAGTGCATTCATGAGATATGTGCGAATCTTGAAATTTCTGAGCATGTTTTTAAATGATTCATCCAGCCTTTAGAGATTGACTCAAAAACTCCCTTTTCTTCCTCCACTGAGAGATTTTTGAACTTGAGAATTTAGAAAGTGATTGTTCATTATCCAAACCCTTTTAAAAGAGAAAAAGGAGTGGGCAGCACTGCAAAGGGAGAATCTTAGTTGCTGGGATAAGAGACAAAATTTATGACTTTCCCACTGATCCCTCAGCCAATTTTGCCTCTCCTCAGTCCCTACTTCTCCAGAGATTAAAACATGCTTGAATTGGAGTAGTCGTTTCCTTCCTTCTGTTCAGTGCCAATTCTCAGAGGAAAACATCCATTTTTCTCTTTGATTCTTGTAGCCCAGAGACGGCAATGAAAGAACCTGCTGCTTCCTTGAGTGTAAGGATTTTATTTGAGGGGCTGCAGGGCAGGAAAGAGAGTTGAAGGGTGTGTGTGCATCAAGCGTGGGTGTGAGAATGATTTTCCCCAGGGCCAGTTAGCTTAGCTGGCCTGGATCGCAGAGTGAGCCATTCATCCACCTTAAATGGCACCATGAAACAGAGATGGCAGGGGGGAGTCACTACTAAATGGCCCTGCCACTTGCTGCCGGTTTTCATTGTGTCTCCTTGTTGGGGGGATGTTCTAGAAACTAATGTAGTTTTCAGTCTCCTCCTATAGGGGGAGTAAAAGATGCCCCTCTCTGTGGGTCAATGAGCTGGATGGGAAATAAACCAAAACGTGTACAGTCTCCCATAAAAAGCCAAGAATTAAATCTACTTTTATATTACTATGGCCCTATATGCAGTCTTTAATCATAAGTCCTGTTTCAAGTTGGATGGTAAAGATGAAAGTGCTCTTGGTACAGACGCAGAATCTATTCAGATATCTGATGCTCAAAAGGGAGACCCAACTCAATCCATTTTCATACGAGGATCTTTACTTTTAATATTCAGTTTCAGGTTATAAGTAAAAGAAACACAAATAGAGCACATAAATGAACCTTCCTGAGCTCCTCACATCAGGATATCAATGTCTTCAATCGTTTCTAATTAAGGACACATGAGTTAACAAAGCATAGGTTTGGTTTTTTTTTTCTTTTATTTGAAACAAGGAGAAATTTTTGGCCACATGGTGGATTTGGCTGAGCCTAGAGTGGACAACTGTTCTAATTTGACTGGGACTAAGGAATTTCTCAGGACAAGGAATTTTCAGGGCTAAACAGAACAGTCCTGGGCAAATCAAGATAACTGGTCACTCTAGCAAGACTAAAATATGCATAGCACCTAAAATATGGAATGCTTTGCCTAGTCCAACTGAGCTAATATTCAGATCAAAGAATTTAAGAACTAAAACACTCACTATTTAGTGAATTTTTAAATTTTTAAATTCACTAAATTTTAAATTCACTAAAGTGAATTTTTAAATTCACTAAATAATATCTTAACATTCTGAAGTATTACTGCACCTTCAGAAGAGTCTGTAAACTTCTGATCAAAAATAGTTAAGTTGAGATTTAAGGAAAGATGGGTCTCAGAAATCTGAAATATTGACATAGGCTTTTAATTTTTTAGAATAGTGAAATAAGAAATATCTGCTGATTTGCTCTGATGTATGATGGCCTCCACACATGAGTTTGAAATCAACTTAATTTAGTTCAGTTATATATTATCATATTTGTATATAGGAGCAAACACAATTGTATTAACTTATCAGAAATACAGGTTGAACTTACCTTTTTAAAATCTAACATTGGCTCACTTTAATTACAAGGACAAGTTAAACAAAAATTGTGTGAATGATTCCAAAAGTTCAAGTTCTTTTGAGATTTTGTGTGTTTTTGAATCTTCTCTTTAGTTGCAACACCTTTATTTAAAAAAAAAATCTCTGGTAGTCATCAGAAGCAAACATCTAGTTATTTTAAAACAGTCTTAGATGCCCTAAAATCCTGCTAAATATTCCTCTATAACTAAAAGTTTGAATTGACTTTGTATGACAAATTCAGAAAAGCATTCTTTTTTTCATTTTTCAAATAATTCCTAGGACATTTACAGTTGGAAGAACCTAAAACAGGATAAGATATTGGTGAGCCACTATGGCAAATTAGAAACCTAGTGTTTCATTTTGGAATGCTTCTTTATATAATTAAGGTAGCTCATAACTATTAAATGTTCTCTTTAAAATGAAAAATCCATACTAAGTACTTTACTGTGTTATTTGGTTTAATCCTCATAACAATGCGAAATATTATCAATCCCATTTTAAAAAGTGAGCAAATAGGGCACAGAAGGATTAAGAATCCATGGAAACACAAATAGTAAGAGACAATCTAACTCAAAAATCCTTACTCTTATTAACACCCAGTCCTGCCTTCAACAAACCTTTAAGTGATGGTAGAAGGAAGGGAGCCCATGTGGGAGAGAAGCACAACTAGCTTGGGTTGGAGAGAATGGAAAGGACACAGTGTTGGAGGGACCAAGGAAATACATGGAGTGTTTTAAGAAAGAAAGTGTGGTCAGCTTTGCCAAGGGCAACACACAGACCCAGGAAGATAAGGATTAAGAAAGGTCAATTGCATCTTGGTTGTGAGGTCATTTTTGGTGACCCTAGTGAGAACAGTTAAGGAATGGAGGGGAGCCAAAGCCGGACGCCTGTCTGAGGTAAAAAAGCAGAATTAGTGGCCTAGCCCACTCCTTTGAAAATTTTGAATTCTTGGAGAAGAGGAGAGAGAATTGGTGGTGGCTAGAAAGGGAAATGGCCTCAAAGCCAGTTTATTTTTTTAGAAAACTGTGGAGAAGGAAAGCTTGGAGAGACAGGAGAGTGGGGCAATGACTGCAGGAATGCGGTGTCAGAGAGTTCCTAGTGGCCTATAGGTCAGTGCCTAGAGGACTGGGACATGAGAAGGGAGCAGGCCATCCTCTGAGATAGCAAGTCAGCTCATGGGAACCGGTGTGGATGTGGACAGAGGGAGCATGTGGGCATGCTGGTGGTTGATGGAGGGCTTTCCTGGGACTAAATGTTCTTAGTGTAGGGACAGCAAGGCCATCTGTGGAGGCAGAGGAAGAGAACCCTAAAAGTGGTCAGAAGAAACCTGGTGTGTTGTGGGAAATCATTAAGGGAACTGGAGAGGGTGACAACTCTGAGCCAGTAAAAGCACTGAACTGAGGACGCAGCTACGACTGGAGACAATTGTCTGCAGTGTCCCTGATCTGCCAGGTGTCATGGCTTTTCATCCAGAGAGTTTACTCCCCCAAGCATGGGAGCAGAAGAGGCAGATTCAGGATTCAGTTTGCTGTGCAGGAGCAGTGAAAGGATGTAGTAATTAAGAAGTAAGATGACTGGCAAAAATCATTACAATTCTCAACTATGCCATTCAGGCTAGAAATACAATGCGTTGTTGGTGAGATCCTTTCTCCCTGTTCCATATTTTCCAATGGCCCCATTCAAAAACCAGAGAGCCAGAAGTTAAATCATATGCCCAGGATACTTCCTAGAGAGTTCAAGTATTTCACAGTTTGGGAGCTTGACCTACAAACACTGCTCCTGGTGTGTAAGGAAATGAACTTTTAAATCAGATCCTTACAGCAAAACATCAGAAACCAAAAAATGCACACTAACTTCTACACAACCCACAGAGGAAATGGATGGGTATGCCTCTGAATTCAGAACAGTATTGGGAATGTGGTCCTCAGCAGGAATTTCTCCCCTGGACTGTCTCGGTCAAGAATATGTCTGGTTTTGACTATCACACTGATGTAACAGAGTTCTCCTTTGGTTCACACTGGTGACAGAAATGTCACATTTCCTTACCTGAAATAAAAGAATCTTAGAGTTGGAAGAGAGGTTTAAGATCATATAAGTCATTTTTTTAATTTCCAGAGAAACAAACTGCAGCTCAAGAGAGCAACACATTTTGTTTAAAAGAAAGTCAGAATAAGAACCTAATCCTACTATCCCTCAGGTTAGAATTTAACTTTTTTTTTTTTTGTTTCCTTTAAAAAAAAATGTTTATACGAGTTTTGTTCTTAAAAGTTAAAAAATAAACATTTTAAAGCATTTTAGAAGCACCTAGAGACACTGTTCAAGAAGTAATTTGCAGGCACCGGTAAATTAGACTGAGTGAGAGATTGTAATTTTTGAAGATTTAATATAACCAAGAGATTTGTATAGAGGCAGTACGTCACAAACTAAAATCCTTATTTTAAAACTTACTGAGTAATTAAGTTATTGTTAACATCTCTATACCTCAATTTTCTTTTCTGCAAAATAGGTAGAATAATATTTTACAAGGTTTTTATAAAAATTTTATGCCAAGTGCCTGGCAGAGAATATGAAACACAGGGAGTATTTAAAAGAACAGCTATGGCTGTTATTATGGAAAAGCTTTGCTGAAATTCTCTGTGATTACAGAGAAAACAAACAGTGATTACTCCCCAGATCAAATGCGTCGTGGGGCTCAGAGCTGGCTTCCTCTGAATCAGCAGGGAAAACTTCAGTTCTTAACACATATTCTTTTTACATTTAAGACTCAAGGACATCAAGTCTGCAATATCTCCAAATGCGAAGTTTTAAATTAAAGACATTTTATTTGCATTTTAACCACCAGATGGTGGCGGGGGCTCCCTGAACATGCCTGCCTCTCCTTTCAGTCTCCCAGTCTGGAGTCTGCTGTGCTCCCAGCCCAGCCCAGCCCCGTTGGAGCTCACACTTCGCCTCTTTCATAGCTCCTAGTGCACAGTTGATTTTTATCTTGTCTTCTTCAATACATCATGAATGCCTCAAGGGCAAAAAATTAATCTCACTTCTATTGGCATTCCTAGTCCTTATGTAACAAATATTTGTTGAGTGATGAATAAATAAGACCAGGTCCCTGCCCCAGTATTGCCTTGGCTTCAAGTCTTTAGAACACTCAAGTTCTTGATTAACTATTGGGCACTTCAGCTGATTGAACTGAAGTGTCTTTAACTTACATCAGAGAACGAGGCCAACAACTGTTCTCTCTGCTTCTCTCCCATAAAACATGTCCTGGTTTCTAGCTGGTTCCATGAGCCTTCCTGTCCAGTGAGAAGAAGCTTTGAATAGGAAAGGAATCATATAAGAACTAGGCTGCCTAGCACATATTCCAGTAACATTTAGGTGTTTGAAATAGAGTTAAAGAAACTCAAATTCTTCAATATGCCAACAGGTAAATATGTTCCTAGGTCAGCATGTACAATCTGACTCAGGGTAAGTTAGCCCAGAACAATTCAGTTTCCCCCCATAAATGAGTGTTTACACATAGACAGGAAAGCTTTCAAAGGCATCAACCTTTGAGGACCTGCTCTGCAAATGTCAAAAGGGATATTGGACTTATCCACAAATAGTCAGATAATAAAGGATGAAAAGTAAAGTTTAACTCTTTCTTGGAGGGGCCTGCTCACTGTCTCACAGCAGTTTGTCTGGATAGTTTTCTCCTAATCTACCTAACCCTATCACAATCCCAATTTTATATTTACCTTGTATTAATGCTTTTCAAAATCATTTTTGGTAGTGTAGATCATTGATATTTCTCAAGGTATTCTCCTGGAGGCCTTCTAGAATCTTCAAATTCTGAAATATAAATACAAAAAGTGATTATTTACCCTCTCTTTCCTCAGTGAGAAGCTAAGTAGGTCCGTGCACACAGACTTTAAATGCCCTTGACAGGAGGCCAATTAGGCTCACTCTCACTGAGAGATTTGCTCCCACAACCCTGCCTTTGTCAAAGCCTGTGAAATTCAAATTGGTTACAAATGTCTATTTGCCATAGGCCCTCACAGGTAACTTGTGAATACTGAAAACCTCAGTGTTCACCCTGCCAACGCCCTGAGTAATCCTCACCCAAATCAGAGTGGCTGTCTTTGAGATTCCTTTGTGAACTACTTCACCAAAAAAAAAAAAAAAAAAAAAAACTATGACAGTTCACAGGAAATCTATAGTGTATTTTTGTCTCTGGCTTGCAGCCAGAAGCTGAGACGCATTGGTGCAATATGATGTTGTGGCAAAGGACAAGCTAAAAAAAATAAAATAAAACAAATTGTTATAATGACTTACATTGTACAGTACTTTTTACATAAAGGCTTTATTGAGATATAAATTTAAAGACATTCAATATATTTTACCCACTGTAAGTGTACAACAGTGTTAGTGTATTCACAAAGTTGTGCAGTTATTACAACAATCAACAATCAATTTTAGAATATTTTTATCACCCCCAAAAGAAACTCCATACCCATTAGCTGCCACTCCTCATTTTCCCCCAACCCCTCAGTCATTGGCAACCATCAACCTACTTTCTCTCTCTATGGATTTGCCTATTCTGGACATTTAATATAAATGAAATCATACAAGATGTGATCCTTTGTGACTGCCTTCTTTCACCTAGTGCATTTTCAGGATTCATCTACCCATCCAGCATATATCAGTACTTCTTTTCTTTTTATTGCCAAGTAATAGTCTACTGTCTCAATATACCACATTTTATTTATCTATTCACCAGCTGACGGACATTTGGGCTGTTTCTAATTTTTGCCTATTATGAAAAATGCCTGTGAACATTCATATGCAAGTTTTTGTGGGGACATGTGTTTTCATTTCTCGCGTGTATATATACAGGTGTAAAACTGCTGAATCATATGGTGACTATGTTAAGCTTTAAAGAAACTGCCAGGCTGCTTTACAAAGAACCTGCACCATTTGATATTTCACAAGCAGTGCATGAGGGTCCCTAATTCTCCACATCCTCGCAACACTTTTTATCATCTGACTTTTTTATTACAGCTATTCTAGTGGGTGTGAAGTGGTACCTCATTTTGTTTTTGATGACTAATGATGCTGGACATCTTTTTATGTGGTTATTGGCCATCTGTATTGTACGTATTCTTTGGAGAAATGTCCACTCAGGTTCTTTGCACATTTTTAATCTATTTGTCTTTGTGTACAGTACTTGTAAAGTTTACAAAATGCTTTAGTGTATATTATTTCAAATATCTTGCACAACCCAGTGCTATGGGTATTATTATTATTATTCAAGATAAGAGAACTAAGGCCCAAAGATGTCAAGTAACTTGCCAAGGTCACTTGCTATCAAGTTGAAAAGCCAAACTTTGAACCCAGCAGAGGCATGTCCTCTGACATAACTGTGAGCTCTAGAAAAAGAATAAAGACTGTTTTCCTTGTATTCCACCTGGTCCTGACCTGGTAACCCACAGAGTCCAAATGTCACTAAATCAAATGACACTAGAATCTCTACACTAAAGATAACTGCCCAGGAAAGAGTCAAGCCAGAGCACTCAATATGGATTGCATAGATGACCACTGAGGAATATTCCTGAACAAGAGTTCTTTACAGGACTTTGCCATAACCCGCCTTGATAACTCAGAATATAACATAAATTTCCCATTTGGCAGATCATCTTGCTGTGCCCATCAATAGCTCTAAAATCACACTGCCATTTGAGCTCCAGTAGCTCCCCTGTTTTATTCTTTCCTTCAGGATGGGAGGTCTTTAGCTTTCTCACGATTGAACAGAACTTCCAGATGCTTCCAGATACAGTAGGTAGATCATTCTATGGGGTCAATGGAAACCATCAGAAACAGTTCCCACAATCTACAAAGCTCCAAAAAACCTTACACAGAACTCAGATCAATTACTACTGAAGGTGCATGGTAAGCTTTGTGTTCATTTAACATGAACATGGTATGAAAATTACAGAGCTGAAAGGAAACATTAAAAAATGAGGTAAGATGGAAAAACGAGCTCTGGAGTCAAAAAGATTTGATTTCAGTTGTCAGCCTCTTGGTAGCTATATGAGCCTTAAATTATTTATTTATCTGAGACATAGAGGTTCTAGTTGTCTTCTGTAAAATGTTAAAAAATAAAAAAATAAAAAAGCAACAATAACAACAAAAACTACCCTATCCTCCAGAATTGTCACAAAGTTAAATGAACTCTGTGTGAAGTGCCTGGCACATCACACTCAACAGTGGTGCCTGGATTATGAGAGCCCAAGAGAACATCTATGGGATCTTTGCAAAGTTTGTTCCAAGTGAAGTGAGTAGCTCTAAAAGAAAGAATGCTCTTCTAGATCTACAGTCCTCAGGGCATATTTTTAATATAGTGGGAGTAAAAAGATTGTTCAAGGCCATAAGAAAGCTTTTGACAACATTGCCTCTGACTTTGGCTGGCAGCTAATGTATCACTGGGGAGATCTGTAACCTTGCACCAAGGATACAAACCTAAAACACTGACACAAAACAATGTTTAGATGGAAATGAAAACATTTTTTGTTCTTTGCCTTCTTAAACAACTCATCACTCACTCTTTCAACAAGACCTGACATGATTTTGTCCATCTTTCCTAGATTCTGTTCTTATTACATGAATGATGGCAGAAACATTTTCTTAATGACATAAATGGATGTACACATGCCTTTGCAAGCTAACACTCTCTTCAGGATTGGCACTGGGGTGCGTGGGCCCCGTTACATTCCTAAAAAATAGAAAGCTTGTGTTCAGCTGATACCCTCAAGCAAGGACAGTGAGGACAGCCCACTATATTGGGCTCAAGATGAAGAATTCTGGGCAGGTTAATCAGAATATTTTATGGAACGTGCTCGAAAGAAGTATAATTCTGAAACATTTCAAAAGGAAAAAGATGGGGCCTCAAACTGGCCACTGACTTTGGTGATTAGTGAAATTGGACACTATATGTGTAACATTTGTATTTTCTCTTCTGTGTTTTGTATATTTGTGACTTTTGCCCATTTCCCTATTATGGTGTTTGTTTTTTCCTTATTATTTAGAGGTTTTAATATGAGGACTTCTAGTATGATTGCTAAACACATAGCAAATATTTTCCAAGTTTTTGTCTGCCTTTTCATTTTGTTTATGGTATTACTGATGTAGAGATATAGTCAAGCCTGCCTTTTCCTTTGTGATCTCTTGCCTTGAAATATCTCCCTCTTTATTCAAACCTGACTTTACAACTCTGCTTAGTGGCATCTGATGTGACAGAGAGGTCTAGAAAGAAGAGGACTGAAGAGTAACTGTTGGATTAAACAATTAGAATGCCTTTGATCACTTTTACAGAGCAATTTCTGTATACCTGTGAGTTTTGACCTCAGATTGCTAGAGTATAAACAGTAAGTACAGACTAAGATTTCAAGAGCCTTTGTATACATGAAAATAGACACTATCAAAGTCTATGGATAGGGGGAATGAAGAGCTGAGTTGAGGATACTGACTTAACCTTTTACTCTGGCAGATCGGGTATACCTTCAGAGAGACGATATCCTTTTCTGATGGTGGCTATGACCCTCTTTGTTAATTCACTCCATTCTCAGAAAGAACTTCTGTGACTCTCTATTAGGTGATAGCTCAGAAAAAAGGAGGGAGGATACACATCATCATAATAGTGATAACAAATTAGTTTGAAAGCTTTGAAGCATTTCTCCTCATTATTTCATTTTAGCCTCAAGTGTCAAAATGAGATAGATAGACAGCTATCATTATCTCCATTTCCCAGAAGAAGAAAACAAATTCCAGAGAGTTCAAGTAATTGACTAAGCCAGTGTGATACCCCAGTGTGAAATACCAGAATATATTCTTACCCTCATAAATGTATAGTTTTGTGAGTGAGACAAGGTATAGGAAGTGAACAATTAAGAGTAACCAAAAGAATACACACTAACATCAATTGAATACAGTAAAATACTATAATGAGTGGAGTTAATAATAAATGCTGAATAAATAGCTGAGAAAGGATTATATCAATATCGCCTGGTTATTAGAGATTTGATGGAAGCATTAGTATTTCAAATGGGAGTTGGATTTTGGTAGGTAGAGAGAAAGAAAACATTTCAGACAGGAACATAATGAGAAAGCATTAAGGCTGGAATGTGAGACCTGGTGTGGGGAAGAAAAGCAGGCAATGAGGAGGCTGGCCTGTTGGAGCAGCCTTGTTAAGAGCAGGATATTAGACTGGAGAGGGAAAGTCAAAATTTAAAGGGCCTAGAATATCAGGGAGAAATATTCAAAACAGAAGGTTTAAGCAACAGAGAAACACCATGAATATTTTCAAAGGGGGAGGGAATAAATAAGAGTTCTTTAGGAAAAGTGGTGTGATGAGAACATGCAGAGGAGATAGAAGGAAAAGATGCTGGAGGCTAGAAAAGGAGTTAAAATACTAAAACTGCCATCCAGATGTGAAGTGATGAGGTCTTTACAATGGTAGTGGGGATAGAAAAGCACAGGGGTAAACTCAGAATCACAGATGCTGAAGAAACTTATTCCCAAGAGCTGAGTCCCAGGGAGTAGAGAGAGTCTGATGCTGATGAAGTAAGATAGGCAAAGAGATGTATTTTTATATCAATATTTATAAATATTTTATGTGTACACATACACGCACACTACTGTGCTCACGTAGCAGGCACTCAATAAATGCCCATTCCCTGCTCCCCCTCCAGGGCCCTGGAGATGACATTGCATAAGACACTATCAGTTTAGACATAGATAAGCTCTCCAAAGACACAAATAAAGAATTTTTTAAAAAAAATTAAAGGCCCAAGGAGGAAGATTCAAGAAGCATTCACAGTTAATGGGTGGGAGAAACTAACAAAGGCGATTAAAAGAGCAGGGAAGTGTAGTTCCCTCTGACAACAGCACAATCACCTTCTAAAGCATTAGGTTTAAAGCCTCAAATGCACCGTAGAGGGTGTGAACAGCGAAGTTAATGGAGAAAGCAGAGTTATTCTGCCAAAGAGACCCATTTGAAAGTGAAATAGAGGTCAAAACCCCATCTAACATGGAAATTGGAAACCGCCAGATGTTCCAATGCTGTGGTATAGTTCAAAAAGGGCAGAATTGACGGATTATTAACCATGCCAGCTGGCATCATGGAATTTATGTTTCTTTGTTATGTGAAATGTACAATCATAACAGAAACATTAAAAACCTGAGTAGGTTCAAAGAAGGGCACAAAACAATATAAATTAAATTTTACTGTAATAAATATAACTAACAGCAGAGGGCTCCCTTCTATGCCTGGCAAATTCTCAATGCAGACAAACTCCAAATGGAGGAGTTCTTTATTTTCTGGTAGCTTCTGCTAGCAACTGAACATTTTCATACATAGGAGAAAAAAAAAAACCAAAACTATGCATTTGTAAGTAAACTGCAAATAATATTTAGAACATCAGTTTCTAAGGCTCTTTTCTTTATATTTTTTCCACTGTGCTTTTGCTAATGAGAAACTTCACCTGAAGTTGTTAATGCAATAATTATCAGTTATTAAAATGCCTCAAGACAGCAGAGTGACAAGTTACAACTCAGAATAGTCAAATACTTAGCAATTATGATCTTGAATCATTTGATAGGATTTCTTTTAAAATGAAAGTAATGATTTTTAGAATTAATATAATAAATGCTCAATATGGGAAATAAAAATAGAAGAAAAATCAGTAAGCTTATCCCCAGATATATCCTTAGTTACTATTTTGGTTTAGTTTTTCTAGTATCTCTTATGTGTAACTCTACTCCCATGTTAATACATAGCCAGATTGATTATCATATTATATATAGAATTTATAAGTTATAATTTTCATATTGCTTCAATAATCAACATTTTGATAAAACATGTTCATTAAAATTTATTCGTATACATAACTATTAAAAATTATGTAACATTAAGTAATGTGAGCATATGTACTAAAAGGTATTTAACCACACTATATACAATAGCCAAGACATGGAAGCAACCTTAATGTCCATCAACAGATGACTGGATAAAGAAGTTGTATATTTATACAATGAAATACTACTCAGCCATAAAAAAGAATAAAATAATGCCATTTGCAGCAACATGGCTGGCCCTACAGATTGTCATTCTAAGTGAAGGAAGCCAGAAAGAGACAGAAAAATACCATATGATATCACTCATATCTGGAATCTGAAAAAAAAAAGAAAGAAAAAGGACACTATGAACTCAGCTACAAAATAGAAACAGACTCGCATAGTAAACAACCTTATGGTTACCTGGGAAAAGGGGTAGGAAGGGATAAATTTGGGAGTTTGAGATTTGCAAATGTTAGCCACTATATATAAAAATAGATTTTAAAAAAAGTTTCTTCTGTATAGCACAGGGAACTATGTTCAATATCTTATAATAACCTTTAATGAAAAAGAATATGAAAACAAATATACATATGTATATGCATGCCTGGGACACTGTGCTGTGCACCAGAAATGGACACATTGTAACTGTACTTCAATTGAAAAATTTTTTTAAATAATAAAAGGTATTTAACCAAATATAGTTACATATTTAAGCAATTCTAAATTTTCCTTTTACATCAGTGTAATCTTTTTTTGCTTAAAATCTCCTTTCTTTACTGTGAATTAGCTCCCTAGGCTAGTTTTCCAGCTAAAAATTTTTGACAACAGAGTATGAAATAAGTAACTAGTTTAAACAGAACTTCTATTTAAGTGGGGATTAAACCTACAAAACCTTAGTGAAGTAACAAAATGATCATTTTTAGCCACGCTGTTGCCCCTGAAGGACAGCTGAGAAGGACACGTGGGAAATAACTATAGCAGAGACACATCTAAGGAGGTACCACTAGGATTTGATAATTAACATCAGAAGGAACTATAGTTATATCTATAGATTTTTATTTTTATATTGCATTAAAATCTATATGTATTTACACTTAACTGGGAAAATGGACATAGTACATTCTGAAATATAGGTATAATTATTTTCTTGATTCATCATATTGTTGTTTTAAAATCCTGAATTAATGGAAATAGTAGGCATTATAAAAAAGAGCTATGTGGGCCAGTTAGTACCCACTGATGCTTTGAGTGAAAATTCTGGTGCTTGAAGATCAGACCAAATGCATACTCTTTAAAACACAATGCCTGCAGGGGTGGGCTTTTTGGCTCTGAAGTGGTTGTAAAGTATAAGTGGTGTGATGGACTGAGCACTAAATCTACAGTCAGATCATTTGGGTCCAAGTTTCACCCTGATCATTACCAGATGTCTGACTTTGGACTAGTTGGGTAATCCTTGGAATTCACTTAGAGGATTTAAAAAAAAAAAAAAAAGACACTAGAGTAATTTCTCTAACCTCTTTAATGTATTTCAGACTATTCACCTGATGACACAGACAGTATTTCCATAAAATTGCAATTTGGGGCCTGTAATTCCTGTATCCCAACACACAAAAAAGAAACACAAGAGGGTTGTACTCTGCAACGAGGACTCTAATAAATCGGAGCCTGGAGAGAACCAACATCTGGTTAAACACTAAAATGTTTTAAAATCAAATCAAAATCCAATTTATATTTTTATAAGATATTTTTAAAGTATTTTGAATCATTTATAAAACACACCACATTATGTAGTAGGCTGTGTAATTCGTCTATATTTTCAACCAGCTATTTTTAATTTATTATGAAAAATAAGGATAAAAATAGATTTTGCCCCAAAATGTTGTCATTCAACTTACACTTTGTCCTTAGAAAGGACAATGATTTTTCAAAGGCCAGTTTTACTGCCAATCAAGTAGGATGCTCACGTGAATACATTTTTATTTAAATGCATATATTTGAAAGCTTCTTTGGATTCATCAAGGTATATCATTAACTATACCAGGAGTCAGCAAATTTCAACCCTTCAACTCAGGCCAAATTCAGTTGGCTGCCTGTTTCTGCATAGCCCACAAGTGAAGGATGATTTTTATATTTTTTAATGGTTGAAAAAAATCAAAAGAAATATAATATTTCATAGCATACATTATATGAAATTCAAAGTTATATTCATAAAGTTTTGAATTTTATTAACAGAAAATTTGTGGAAATTTGTTTTATCTCTTGTTATATAAGTACTTACATAATAGCCTCAATTTTGCCTCTTAGCCTACAAAACCTAAAATATATTACTTACTATCTGGCTCTAAACAGAAAAAGTTTGCCAATCTCTGAACAATGCCAAAACCCAAAACCATTATTTAATGCACCTTGGGCTTTTTATAAATAACTAAATACTTTTCCCTTTTAGCATTTAAAGCAAATAGTCTATAGCAGTTTGGGGGGTCCCCACATTATTTGTACTTTGGAATTACCAGGGTAGCTTCAAAAGATATTGATGATGTTTGGGTCCCAGCCCCAGAGATTGTGACTTAATTGGTTTGGGGTATACCCTCAGCTTTGAAAGTTTTAAAAGATGCACAAGTGATTCTAATGTGGAGTTTGAGAACCACTAATTCAGTGCTTTGGCAGATTTAATCTACTCAAATTTACCTAGGCCCTCCCTTCTGCAGACAGCCCTCTTGCTCCTCCTGCTGATTCCCCAGCACATGGCCCACCCAAGCCCTCCAAACTCTCCTCAAGCCTTCCATCCCATTGCCCCATTCCCACTGCCCCATGCTTCATTTCTAGTAGTCAGCAACTTGACTGAGAAGATCAAGCAACTCATCACCAAGTCTGCCTGTCTTACTATCAGAACAGAATTCCTTTCTTAAGTCCACTCTCTTCTGTCCAGTCCTTCTAGAGGGAATATACTGTGGTGATTAAAAAGAGGTCCTGAATCAGAAAGACCTGGGTTTGAGTCCCTGTTCTTCCACTTACAAGATATATGACCTTGAACAAATTATTTAATGTTTGACCATCAGTTTTTTCATTCATAGTGTAGGATTAAAAATAATCTTTACCCCATAGGGATCTTTGTGATCATTAAATGAGATTTGCTTGCTACTTTAAGTGTGGTCCTCAGAGCAGCATCATCAGTATCACCTAAGCACTTGTTAGAGATGCAGAATCTCTCATCCCACACAGACCTTATGAATCAGACTTTGCATTTTAACGAAATTTGTTGGTGATTAGTGTACACATTACAGCTTGAGAATTATGATGCTAGGAAGCTTTTTATTTCACTAAATGCCCAGGCTGAATCTCTTCAAAGCCCTTCTACAACAATTTTATATATGTATATAGTGGTGCCCTTGAGTGTGGTTTTATATACAAAAAGAGATTTGCTTAGTTAAAAAGAAAACATCTGTCAGCCAGGTACAAGATAATTTGAACTCAGAAGAAACTAGAGTGGAGGTAAGGGATGGTTAAAAAGTGCAGGGTCACCTTCACACAACTTAGGAAAAGATACTCCCTCTGAGCATTTATGATCCCACAAGCACACACCTGGCGAGCTAACAGAGTCCTTGTGCAATGTAGAAAAACATACTCCTGTGGGCCCCTGCTACCCTGTTTCAGAGCACATAGCTTGCCAAATACAGCAAAGGCTCAGCCAGTTGGCCTTGGGCAGTATGTGGCAATGCTTTGGAGGTGAGATTCGATGAGTTCCTGAACTAGCACATGGTTAATTGGAATACGAAGCAAGGATAGATTCCAGAAAATGTCAAAATTGTGGAGGGCAATGGGGAAAAGGTAGGGTGGAAAGTGGGCCTGCGGTTGTTACGGAAGACTTCCAGGAAGAGATAGGGTTTGACACAAAGGCTTGTGTAACTGGGGTAGGAGGGAGGTGGAATTAAATATTTAGTATGTTATGAACAGTCCTGGATTATGAGAGAAATGACATTTAGAGAGTGGCAGCCAGTGGGCACCATGTAGCAGGAAGAACAATGGACTGGAAGGCAAGAGAGGGTATTGAAGAGTCTCACCTCATTAGGCTATGAATTTGAGACCACATTATTTCCTTTCAATAACTGCACCCAACTACACTAGACCAAGCCATCCCCAACAACAATAATATCGTAGCCCTAGTTTATAGTCACTTTATTTGATTAAGATGCGAAGTTATAACCAATTTATCATATTTTTTTCCCTTCCTCTAGCCAGAGGCATGGTCCTTGTCTGATGTCAGCCCCCTTCCTACTCTTCCCTGAAATAACTCCATGAAAGTTGGGGCAGGACAGAGTGAGGCTGTATATCCTCTCCTTAACCTCCATCCCTGCTCGTCTGTGGCTCCAACATGATCCCCGCCAGCGGTAACTCAAGGCATCAGCAGTTCCTTATGAAATTTGGCCACATCTCTGGCTGACCTCAGCTGGCATTGTTGTGTCATATCCTTTTGTCCCTCATTATGGGATCCCTCTAGCGACACTTTCCCTCAAACTCTAACTTCCTTGGCCAGTTCCTAGGCCTGCAGCATGTATTTATAGGAGTCACCTCAGTATTTCTTAAAAGGGGGCACATGTCAATGGGGAGGGTGAGAAATCCTAGTGACCTCTCCATCAGAGAATTCCTTCACCAACATGCAAGTACATGTACTTGCACAGCTGTGATCGCACACACACAACACACACACCCAGAAGTTCAGAGGCAGTTCATCAACTCTTCTAACTAAGCAGGTATTCAAACGGGGAATGAAGAATCAGTGGCCTTTCACTAGCCAGTCCCAAATACATGAATGATTCTCTTGGACTTGCTTCTCTTGTCTTCAGCAGAGGAGATGGAGGGAGGAAATGGGCACTTCACTTCCCAAAAAGGCTTTTCTTCTCACTTTTCTTACATCAAAAGGGGGTGGGAGACAGTGAAACAGTAAAGCCAGGTCTGCTGGAATAATCCTCAGTAAACCCTGCAAAGAGAGAGCAGGTCCCAGTAGCTGCAATTCTCAGGGTTTAGAATTTGGAGGATAGTCTCAGCTCTGGGTCTTACTGATGCCTCTGGGACAACAGGGAAAATCCTATTCAGCCCCTGTTAAAGATTAAGAAATTAATTCTCAGAGAAGGGAAGATGTTTGCCCAATATCCAATAAGAGATGAGATTTAAATACTAACATAAATGCTCCTTCCACTGGTTCTTGGTAAATCAGCTTACCTATCCATAACCTGGAAGCTTTTGAGCTAGATGACTCGAGGAAGATGAGAGGGAACAGCTACATTCTGTAAGCACAGCCATCAGTTGATCCCAGTGAACACCTCTACGTGCTTTGTACAAATTGGTATGATTAGCAGCAGTGCTGAATGCTGAGCCTAACTCAGTTACAAGCATCTCAATGTGTTATGTTGGTTTAAGAGAAAAAATAAAATCCACTTTCTATTATCGATTGAAGATATTATCCCACAGATTTTGACTTGTTGAACCCTGGGGCAAATGCTAAAGGGCATTAATACAATCAGCAAGGAAATGGGGAAGAACTTTCCTCGGGGACACTTTTCTACCTACCTACATCAGGATATTCTAACCTGTAACAACGGACAGCTACACTTAAGCCAGGTTCCTGTGCCTTCAGAAAGGTCAAGCTGGAGATCATCTTAAGTAAACATTTATTTTAAGTTAGGCCAGGTCTAGACAAGCAAAGGGAGAGAGAATGTTCCACTATTAGCTGAAGCATTTGGTTCATCTCCAAGGAACAAACCAAGATCCTTTGCAGACATGTTTAGAGGTAGGACACTGAGCATTTACTTAAATCTTCAAGTTACTAAATGTTTATGCAATCTTTCATTTTACTGGGGATTAGAAGGTTTGCCTGCGTGGAGATACTACTCTGAGAAAGCCAGTGCAAGGCTGTGACCAGGAAGTCCATAAATACCACTGGGTCAGATGAAGGTGCTTTAGAGATAATTTGAGTCAAACATTACTTCAGCAAACAAGTATTTAGTGAGCACCTGTTCGGTGCTGAGCTCTGTGCAGGGGTTGTATATCATGACTCAATACAACTTCCCTGTGAGCCAGAGATACTTTCTATTCTTTTTTTTCTAAAGATACAATGCAGAGATATGGTGGTTTGGCCAAATTCTCAATGCTTTGTTCATCCTTGTTACTGCACTGCTCCGTGCTGCTAGGTCCAAGATCTTTGGTGCTTTCCAGATAGGAAGTCTGCTTTCCCTTTTTTGATATAATCCATTTAGAGTTGGCACCAGCTGGGAAATCCCTGCCTGCCTTACTTAATTGAGCTGTCAATCAAGTTCCCAATCTGTAATTTTTTAAAAAATGAAAGCGGGAAGGAAAATAGGAAGGGAGAAAATGAAGCTAAGGTTAATTTTACCTCCAGGTTTATAGTCTTAACTCATGGCTTTTTAAAGTGAAATTAACATGCCATTCTCCAGATGCTGTTTCATAAAGAGCCTCAAAGAAATGTTTAAGCATTAGTGTTAAAGAGCCATTATTAAATATCTCATTGGGGTTAAAGGATGCATTTCCTTCATTTATATGTGTAACCTCTTCCACCTGGATAAGAGATGATCAGTAAATATTTAATGGACGAATGGAAAAATAAATCAATGTCTAAAGGCAACCTGAGTGTTTTAAGTGCCTGCCCACAGGAACTAATGATCCATGACACCTGGTGAAAGAAGACAATGACACCAAGAAGCCAGAAAGAGACAGAAAAATACCATATATCACTCATATGTGGACTCTAAAAAAAGAAGAAAAGAGGATACTAATGAATTCATCTAAAAAACAGAAACAGACGACAGACATAGTAAACAATCTTATGGTTACCAGGGGGAAGGGGGTGGGAAGGGATAAATTTGGGAGTTTGAGATTTGCAAATGTTAGCCACTATATATAAAAATAGATTTTAAAAAACCCCAAACTTCTTCTGTATAGAACAGGGAACTATATTCATTACCTTGTAATAACTTTAATGAAAAAGAATATGAAAACAAATATATGTATGTATATGCATGACTGGGACATTATGCGTACACCACAAACTGACACATTATGACTGATTATACTTCAATAAAAAAAGAAAAAAGAAAAGGTTCAGCAATGGGGTAGAGCTATTGGCCAGGGGATAATCTGAAGATTTATAATATTTAAGACATGTAACAGAAACAATAGAAGTTGCAATACCTAGAAGATCTTTCTTATGATCTGGAATAGTGAAAATTTAACTGATTTCCTTTGTAGAAGTAGCTCAGTCCTGTTTAATACAAAGAATCAAGCAATCAGTTATCTTTTTAGAAGAGATAAAAAAAAACAACACAAAGCAGAAGAGAGAAGACAGGCAGTAGGGAAGGAGAAAGGGAGGTGGAGGAAAAGAGGGAAAGGGAGTGAGAGACTGCAAAAGGACGGGGCGGGGGGTGGATTAATTTCTTCCCTCAGAGGTAACCAGGGGGGTATCGATTCATTAAATAAAGAGCATGTCTCTACTTGAGAGATGGCATTATGCTTGAACTAATGCTGTAAATAACAATTTTGACATCAATTTTCTGCTAGTGCTACTGAGAAAAGATGAAGAGCTTCCAATGGTTTGGGGCAGGTTAGTGAAAACCAGAAGCCTGCAGTCTGTTTGCTATGCTTATTTCAGAAATGGACAAAGAATGGAGTGAAACAACAAAATTGATGTTCCCCCTTGGTCCACAGCTGAAACATTAAGTTCCAGTGTGAGAGATGAATGTAGTATCATCCCCTCAAGTGTTTTGTCCTCAAGGATATGTGCTTGCCCGCTCTAGGAGAACAATGTTTAGTGGAAAATGTGACTGAATGACTGAATGTAATTCAACTAATGGGCATTGTTACAATGTCTGTGTTTTACTTCAGCATAAATAGCATGTGTTAGCTGAAGTAAAGTCTTAGGTGTAGTGTGTAGTCCTAAACTGAAATTCTCACCCCAGGGATGGTCAGTAAGCTACTTAATCAGTATTTACTTGGGAAACCCACACTCCAGAGGAGGCTAGCACAAGGCTTCATTTATCCTATTCTTCATCCACACCAGAGGCTTCAGAAATTAGCATAAAAAATATTAGAAATGAGCTCTCAGTGATGAAATTAATGGCACTCTAGATATATGGAGGAAGTAAAATAAAATCATTTCAAGAAACTCCCCACCCTAGAATAAAAATTTAACATAACCTGTAGCCTGTGCTCCCTGTCCTACATCCAGATGGAAGGTCAGAAGGCTTCTGTTTGCCTGATGTTAACTGTCAGGGTAACAGAATCCTGCCCCCAGGAAATCGTGTGGCTCAACTAAACTTCCAACTGACAGGTAGTTAAATCACTTAAAGTCGGAGAGCTAGGACGTCATCAGCCTTAAAGAGTAGAATAAGCTGACCTGGCCTTGCTTAGAAGCAAATGTTAATAAATGTCTGTGTGTGATTCAGAATTTTGTTTGATAATTTCTATCTTCGTTACCTCATATCAAGGTGATTAGAGAGGCGCATCAAACCACTGGAATCTCCTAATATCCACCAAAACTAACTCAAGAGTTGTGCATTTCCAAAACGGCTAAGGTCAATTTGCTATAGACAAACAATCAGGTTCAACAGGAAGAGCTGCTGTTGCTTTTAAATTCACCTTTCAAGTGTTGGAAAGTTCAGCTCCAAAGAGAGGTCCTGGAGCATCAGACCACTGAAGTCTGGACCTTGGTAATTCTAGCTGCTGATTACGGGGACTATCCCTGCTATGACTTTGGCCTAATCCTCGTGATCACTGAAACAAGTTGCTTCATGCTACACTGGCCAGTTGGTCCCCAGCTATGAATGCTGTTCTCAGCACTTCAACATTTGCTTTGATTCCCTACGCCACAAGATTTATATGCCCAATGTGTCATACTCTCTATATTAATATGCCTGGGATATTGATGTGGAAGATTAGTATAATGATGAAGATTAGGGTACATTTTAGACAGAATGTATTCTCCTAAAGTGAGCATTGACTTCCAAGATGTCAAACATGCAATTAACAATTCAAAATTAAACCATATTAAATACAAGGCATCAACATAGCTTGTGTTCAGCAAATACATTTTTAGCTGAGACTGAATTGTAGCTTTGGAATAGAAATAACTTAGACAAAGAGCATTTGATTCAACATTTAGAAGATTGGTGATAGCAAATTAGCTCATCACAACTAACATTTTTAAGCATATTCCCTTAGAGGTTCTCACAATATGTTCCCAAGAGTTTTCATTGCTTAATTTTTAAAGTATTGGTGTGCTCACTTAACTGTACTCAGCAGATAAGCAAACTGAAGAATAAAAATTCCTATGTTTGGTCCTCCAGTAGCATATGAAAGGACAGAGGCCAAATGAAAGTAGTGACTCTGAGCACATCTTCATTTAAATCCTAATCATACAGGAAGATGTTCCAAAAATTAATTAGTACTAGAAAGATTATGAAGAAAAATAGCAGTGGCCTGCCTCACCCTTGCCCATACCCAGTCCTGCTTTCCAGTGATACTCAGTTTTCATTCTTTTAACTATTTCTTCTAGCATTCATTTACTTTTAAAAATAATACACACATGCTTCAATTCTTAGTTCATGAATTTTACAAAATAAACTATTGATTTCTTATTACAGAAACTGAAGATTCTACCTGACTCTTGAGCTCATTGGCAAGATTAAATTTACACAAAGAAGTCAGAATATGAAGAAGAAAAAAAAATCGAGGAGAATTCTTTGGAGAAATTTATGTTGTGACAACTAGCTTTTTTGTTTTTTGTTTTTTGGGTTTTGTTTTGTTTTGTTTTGTCCCCATAAAAAGGTCAGGGATACAACATCAGTTTCAAATTCCTTAGCTTCAAGTCCAAAGACAACGGGCTTCAAAGTGACCACTAGAGGGAGTCACCCATTGTCCTTCCAGTGGAACACAGTAGAAATGTCCTTAACTCCTGCCCAGGAAATCCTGAAAGAGAAGCCAATAGGCTGCTCTGGGGATAAGACAGAGACAGCTGAGTCTGCGCTGAGAATTGTGCTCCCCTCTGACAATGGGTCAAAAGTCTGTGAAACTCAGGATCCAGACGTAGAACCTATATAGAGGATATATACAACCTAAGGTGACCTCCAGTGAATCACAGTCCTACACAATTTCCTCTCACTGAATGTTGAAAGAACATGTGACTTGCCTCTAGCTGACAGAATATGGCAAAGGTGATTGGATGTCATTCCTTCAATTTTGTAACATTGTGTGGTGAAGTGCTGGAATGTCTCTCCCTTGACTAGGCAAAGATGATGGACTAGTTACACACCTCATTATGTTGTATTACATTGCATAAGACTTCCTCTTTGCAAACAGGATAGAGATTCAACTTCTGTCTTTGAAAGAGTACTTGCCATACTGGCAAAGGGCCTGTGAGAGGGACACATGACAGAGAACTGCAAGCTACCTCTAGGAGCAAAGAGCAGTTCCTGGCTGAAAGCCAGCAAGAAAACGGGGACCTTAGTCTTACAACCACTAGGAACTGAATTCTTCCAAAAATCTCATGACTTGGAAGAGGACTTCAAGCTCCAGAAAGGAACTCAGCCCACTGGAATCCTGACTATAGCCTTGTAAGATCCTGAGCAGAGGACCCAGCTAAGCGGTGCTCAGACTCCTGACCCATGGAAACTGATATAGGAAATGTGTGTGGTTTCAAGCCACTAAGTTTCTGGTCATTTTTTAAGCAGCAAAAGAAAACTAATATGAAAGAGTTTAATATTCTGTTCTGAGGTAATATCAGAAAGGATCCTGCCTAGAGTACAAAAAGACCTCCAACAACGGGCATCCATGGGGTGATCATCTAAAACCAGAAGCTGAATGAGGGTTGGGAGTGGCCTGTCAAAGGACAACATGCACTGCTCATCACATCAGAGGTACCTGATGATGGGCGTCTCCACAGAACTCACAGGTCAGGGGAGAAGAGGTGAACTGTCCGACAAATCTAGAAAGTGCAATAAAGAATATTGTTAACAGGGCCTAATCCAGAAATAGTACACCGAGGGGCCTATCAATGGAATCCTTGCCTAACCTCAGTAGGAATGAGCCTTTCTGGCACAGTGAGACAAATTGGTCATGAATTGCCTCCCAAAACTTGGTCAACAGGGGGCACTGTAAACAAAGAATGCTCCCTGCTATTCCAGTTCTATAAGGATCAAGTCATTAGCCACTGCAGTTGCTGACCTATAAGTACACCCTAAAAGGAATTCAGGAGGAAGCATCCCATGTTTAGGGTATACGGGCCCACAGGTAGTTAAAATGCATGTCTAAGGAGGAATTTCAATGACCCCAGATTCCTGCATCTTCTCATACATAGAAAAGCACTAAAATCACTGATACATCTGATCCTTGTGACTAGCAGTAAACTTTCACTGACATTTTCACTGCATGTATATAGTCTCCTTCTCTGCCTCTTCAGAACAGTTTCTCAGGGCTATCTGAGAGGCTGTCTCCTAGGCTATAGTCCTCAGTGAGACACTGAGTAAACTCATAGCTCTTATGTTGTGTGCTTTTTTTCAAGTTGAAACCACCAGATTGAATTCCCCATTCCCTAACTCATAGTATGTTAGTAAAACTGCTATCCAGAGAGGGGGAAGTCCTAATTTATAGCAAGTGCCAATTTCTGTGATGTAAATACAGCCACCATGACTGATTTCAAGCTACCAATAGTTTAACAACCCTCCCATAATTTTCCTGATATTTAACAGCTGACTCTTGGGAGCCTGTGCTCTAACACACCAGGACTGCCTCTACTTCCTCCACCTCCTTCTTCCAGTCTGGAGGGATCAGCAAACCTCCAGAGGTAGGGATTGGTGGGGAAAGAACAGAAGTCTGACATTCAACAGTAAGTCTCCAGTGGGGGAGAGGGTAAGAAGACCAATCTAATCTTGATTGAAGACTGAAGGGTTGGTTAATTCCTCAGACTGGACTGTTAGAAAGTTGAGACTCCACATTCATGACTTAAGAAGATGTAGAAATACCAATTTTACAAGGGTGAGTGAAATGTCATGGGATCTACCTAGATTTTTCATACACATCCTCACATGCACACACACACATATATATAGTGTGCTAACAAAGTAAATTAATTTTCTCTGTAGGTTAACCAAGATAAGAGTAAAAATTGCAGAGCTACCATTTTCTTTCTTCTTTTTTTAAAAAAAAAAACTATTTCTTAATATTCCTGTTTTTTCTCAGAATGCCTTTCTAAGTGAGGTGCCTCATAAATTCCAAAGTTCTAAATAGACGAATGATTAAATGACTATAGTTGATTTTCTAACATGTTTGTTTAAAAGTGCTCACTGTCTCAGGAAGCCCCCTACTTAAATGCAACTCATCTAGTTAAGGCTTGCATGAAGGCGCACTGCTGTGAGGCGTGTCAGAAGATGCCAGGGAAAAACCACCTGATTTTAAAGGCAGTGAGATCAGAGTGGCCTTACATACTTAAATGGACCTGACAGCTAAGTGGGAAGAGACATGGGGCTAATATGAGTATTTGTGTCAGGAAACTCACACAGCTCAGAAGGGGAAACCTTGGGTGAAACTAGACCTCTGGGGTCAAAATGAATCTGTCTGCAATGTTTCCACACATAAGTTCTCGAGTGAGTCATCTGGGAGCAGTTTGTACAGTTGCCATGGGTTACCCTCCTCTTAGAACATTCTCCAAGGGATTGAAGCCCCGATATTTCCCTCCATGTATATTGAGTTCTAGAAGAATACCGCTGAGTTATCATTAAACAGCTAGATATGAGTTGTCCATGCCAGCTGTTCTTTGTACACATTATTATGGCAGTTCTCAAACTGAACTCTTGCCTCCATTGATTCCGTTCAAGTGAAACGGGCAAATGCTACTTAAGAGAAGAAGCTCAAAAGCAATGAGTCTCATATATATATATATATATGTCAAAGATATAAATCTTCATAGAACTTTTGGACTATCCTTGCTCTCAGCTGCTGACCTTCATTCTCACTTCACTGCTTCAACTCAAGCAATTAGAAGAAAAGTTCCACAGGCATCTAACAAAATATCTACCCACATTCTCTGCATACCCACCTCTTTCATGGATGAAATTTGCATTCTCCTAAGCATCAGCCCCTTTCTCTGTTTACTAGATCCCATCCCTCTGGCCTAACCAAGGATATCAATCCACCAATTCTATCTCTTACAGTATTAATTTTTCACTGTCTGTTGGATCATTTCTATCAGTATTCAAACATGCTATATGTGTCTCATCTTAAAAAGAAAAAAAAAAACATTTATTTTCACCCCACTTTCCCTACCAATTCCCTTCCTTTGTTCCCCTTTGCAGCAAACAGCCTGGCTATTCTCTATTCCTTTCCTCCACTCTGTCTTGAATCCATTCAGTCAAGCTTTTGCCCTCACCTTTCCGCTGAGACTGCTCTTGACAAAGTCATCAGTAAATTCCATGCTCCTAAATCCAATGGTCGATTCTCATTGTCTGTAAGCTCAGCATGTGACAAGGTTGACCCCTCACTAATCTTGGTTTGTTTATGGGATTTCCAGGATGACACACTCCCAGTTTTCCTTTTTCTTCACTGTTCACTCCTTCCCAGTCTTCTGGATTGGTTCTTCCACTTCTCCCTGAAGATTAGTGTTGGAAGGCCCCAAGCTCAGTCCTTGGTCTCTCCTCTTCTCCATCTACCCTCATTCCCCTAGTGATCTCAAGTCCCATGAATTCCTCATCATTTATATGCTGATGACTCCTAAATGTAGATCTTCAATTTTGACCTCTCCCAAATTCTAGACTCATATAGGCGACTGCCTCCTCCTCTTAGTTTGTAATTGTATCTTCAGTAGGATGTCTAACCTCTCAAATTTAACAGATCCTGAACTCCTGATCTTCTCCCCAAACCTGTTCTACCTGCAGCTTTCTCTGATCTTCTCCCCAAACCTGTTCTACCTGCAGCTTTCTCCATCACATCTGGGGAAAAGTCCAACCTTCTATTTGTTCAGGCCAAAAACCTTAGAGTTATCCTTGATTCTTCTCTTTCCCCAATACATACAACCAGTCAGAAGATCATTCCAGCTTTACCTTCAGAATATATCAAGACTCTGACCACTTCTTACCATGTCCATTGCTCCCAGATGGTCTATGCACTGTCTTTTCTCATCTGAGTTACTATCATAGCCTTCTAAACAGTCTCCTGATATCCATTATTGCCCTCTAGTGTCTTTTGCAACATAACAGCCATTAATTTGAAACATAAATTCTGTTATTCCTCTGCTTAAAACCCTGCAGTCCTCAGCATCCCCTGCAAGGCAACTGCCTCAAGGGAGTCCACTGCAGAGTCTTCAGGATAAGAGAACTAGCTTCCTAAGCCAGAGAGGAAAAGCTGCTTCTACTGACAAAATAAGTAGAATTTAGATGTACATTCTACACCTGCATGAGATTCTACATGTTCTCAACCCAATTCTCAGGATCCACTACTTCCCAATCAAGGCCATAACTTCAACATAAGAGATCCTGGAAGGGTTTGAATTCAATTCACTGCTTCTGGGTAGCATACTGACTATGTCACATAGGTTTCAATATAGAGTGTTTTTCTTGTCATTAATTGTTCTCTGGTTTGTAATTGGATTTGATGTTCTTGTTAAACCAAGAATTGTTTGAAAAAGTACTTTAAATTTCTAAATGTACCTTTACTTTTAAAAATCTTCTACTCTGTTAATGTCTACTTTTGCTTCACTGTTGTGAGATAATACGTTATGTTTGATTTCTTTCCTGATTGTATTAAGATTTTATTTGTGGTCTACTACATGGACAATGAGTATAACTATTTCCTGTGTGTTTGAAAAGCAAATGTATTCTCTACCTTTACAGCTGGTTAATATGTTAATTTTTAAAACCAAATTCCTTATAACCTTCCACATTTTGTGTTGAATTGATTTTTCAATTTCTGACCAAGATTTATAGGGTTTATACTTTTGAATCTATAAAAACAAAACAAAAGGGAAAAATTGCCTATAGTAGCTCGCATCACACACAGAGAAAAAAGCCAAGTCCTTACAGTGGCTGCAAAGCGCTGACTGCCACACCACTCCGCTGGCCTCTTTTCCTATCTTTCTCCTCCTCCTCCCTCACCACTCACTGGATTCCTGCCAGAAGGTTTCTTGCTGCTCTCCAAACATGACCTTTGCTCTAACTATTCCCTCTGCTTGGAATGTTCTTCCCCAGGATCCACTTGGCTAGCTCCCTCACTGCTTGCCTTTCAAATCTTTGCTCAAATCTCACTTCTTCAATGAGAGATACCCTCTCTCCTTATTTAATATACAACTGTTTCCCACCCCCAACTGGCAGTTTCAACCCCCCTTACCCTGCTCTATTTTTTTTCTTTTAAATATCACCCCCTAACATACTATGTAATTTACTTGTTTTGTTTATTCTTTATTGTCTGTCTTCCCTATTTGAAAGCAAACTCTGTGAGAGACAGATGTTTGTCTGTCTTTTTAACTAACATATTTAAAACCCTAGATCTGTGCCTGGCACACAGCACAGACTTTGTAAACATTTGATGAACAAATGCCCCCATCCTTAGACGAGGCTTCAGTTTTGATTATTCTTTCTGTGAATGTTCATTGCATTCTAAGACTTTTCTTAACTCTATTGGGAAAAATAAATAAGATCTACATTAGCAATAGGTCTTGTTATGAGATCAGATCATAATGCATTTATTTTCCAGTTATTTGACTTAAAAGTGTAGTAATTCAGAATATAAATTTATGTTTTTGTTACCCAAAAGCCATGGCCAGTGTTTCTTAATTCTTTGGGCTTACCGTCCTCATTGAGAATCCCTAGGAAAATTTACATACATTATGTTTTCCTTCAATTTCAGAAACTGTAACAAACCCCTGACACTTCTTCATGAATCTCTAGGCATTCATGGACCTCAGTAAGAGGCTCCAAGCACACATACACTCACAGAGACATGTATGTACACTTGGGATGTAATTTACATAAACTTTCTAATTTCAATCTTTTTTTTCCAGTTCTTTTATTTTAACTTTTCCCTACATCTTACCAAATTTTTTTTTTATTTCTGTTTATTGAAGTAACTTTAGAGTGTTTTAGTTTCATGAAAACTTGTAAGTTACAGGGCAACCATATGAAAATCCTGCTGGAAATATATCATATATCATATGTAAATTTTCACTTCAAAGCAAATGAAATGCAAAATGAGGATGCGGAAATAATTTTGTCCATAAATATTCAATGAGCTTTGGGTTGATGGGTGTCAAGTGGCAAACTTACAATGTACTGTATTTAGAAAGAAAAAACACAAGTTTCATGCAATTCTCTATGTAACAAACTATTCAGTCTACCAATTATATTCCTTACACTCAGAATCATTTGTGTCTTATTAACTAGTATATTCCTAATTATAAATGTAAAAGGCAGTTCTGGTTGTGGTCTATGAATAGTTGTTTACTATAATCATTTAAAAATCTTTATAAGAGAAAATGTCACAGGCAATCTCTGTTTGTACTAGAGACAAGTGGTTCTGCGATACCTGGAGTATACGAGACTCTGCCGTGCCACTTTACAATTATGTGTTGTAGTCCCTGGCTCAACCACAGCCCTACTGAATCAGAATCTCCCAGGTGGGGCCCAGGCATGTAATTTTGAAAAACTTCCAGATGACTTTTTTTTAAGACAAGCTGAGATGCCCTGCCCAGGCACTGAGATGTATTACTTTTTCTTTTTGGGTTTTTGTTGTTATTTTAGTTTTTACTTTGGAGTAATACGTGATTTATAGAAAAGTTGCTAAAATTGTAGAGTTCCCATATACCTTTCACCCAGCTTCTCCTAATCTTAACATTTTACATACCCATGAGTCATTTGTCAAACTAAGAAGTTAACATCAATACCTTAACATTAACTAAAGTACAGACTTCAGATTTCACCAGTTTTTCCACTAATGTTCTCTCTCTGTCCCAGGATCTGATCCAGGGGACCACACTGCATTTAAGCATCATGTCTCCTTAGTCTCCTCTATCTGCGAAAGTTTCTTAGTCTTTCTTGTTTTTCATGACCTTGACACTTTTGAAGAGTACTGGCCAGATATTTTGGAGAACATCCCTCAATTTCAGTTTGTCTGATGTTTTCTCATGATCTGGGGGGGGAAATACACCAGAGGTAATGTGCCCCACTCATCCCATCATTTGGGGGGACATGATGTCAAAATCACTAATCACTGGTGAGGTGGTCACATAGTTAAGGTGCTGTCTGCTAGTTTGCTCCACTGTACAGGGACAAACTTTCCCTTCTTTTCTAACAACACTTCATTAGAGGAGAGGTGCTGAGTTTAGCCTTCACTAAAGGAGAGGAGAATTAAGCTCCATACCCCTAGAGAGGGGAATGTATCTACATACATTATTTAGAATTCTTCTGTGAGAAAGATTTGCCTCTTCTCCCCCATTTATTTATTTATTCAACCATTTATTTATGTTATTACAAAACTAAGGATTTTAAAAAATTCTTTGGGTTCTAATTCAATTCTCATTTTTATTGCTCAAGTTGTTCCCCCTTTGGCCATTTCAAGCTCTTTCAAGTTGGCTCCTATATCCTTTTGACACACTCTACGTTTTTTTAAAAAATGCATTTCCTTTCTTTCTGGCACTATGAGTGCTCCAGGCTCATCTTGGCTTAGAGTCAGACATTTCTTCAAGGAGCTTTAGGTCCTTGTGTTGGAAATGACATCTGTAAACCAAGTCTAGGTGTTAAGTGTGTTTGTTGCTACTGGGGTTTTACTGCTTCTAGGCTCTCTCAAAGGACAGAGCTAGGAAATATATATATATTTGTTTATTCCTTGTATACTCATAAAGTAGTTTCACAACTGCTTACCCATAACCCTGTAAGAAATGAATTTACCAACTACAGTACAGTATTTAGGTACAGTTCTTTGCATTTTTAGCTTTACAGCATCTAGTAAAAACACTGTTTTCAAAAGTTACTTAGGTCAGCTCCTTTTTGCCTCCATCATTTTTGTTTTTAAATAATATTTTTGCCTTGTTACACATATGCTCAATCTAAAAATAAGAGCAAGCAAAAAGAAGAAAATACAACTCACGCCAATACTATGACTAAGCAATAACAGTATGGTCACTGCTTACGTTTTGGTGGATGGTGTATATGTGCATGTGCCCTATCTTTACTAATATTGAAATTATTCCTTATATTCTTTTGTATGATTTTTTTTTCATCTAACACTATGGATCCTTAAGGAACTATACATTTATAGACAGCGGCATCTGCAGATAAGATTCATGTTATAAAGGCCACTCTGGTGGCATGGAGAGCATACAGTGGAGGTGGAGGGAAGGAAGGGGACACTGAAATCAGAAACACTAGGTAGGAAGATAGAGTTATCTAGACTGAGAGATGATGTGTGACATATTTAGAGTAACAAGGGGAATAGATGAATCTGAGAGGCATTCAAGATAGAACTGCCAGGATTTTAGCGAATGATTGGATTGGAGTGAGGTAGAGAGGAGTTGAAGAATTCTGACATTTTAAGATGGAACGGATCCATCAGCAGTGATGACACTTCCCAAAGTCCATACAGAACACAAAGCAAAGGATGGGTTTTACAGAGAAGGTGAAAGTTTTATTTTTGTATGTATTGAGTTTGAGATGCTTCAGGTCTTCCAGCTGGAGAAGTTCAACAGTCAGTTGGAAGTTTGCGTCTGGTGCTCAGATAAGAGGATCAAGCAGGAGACAGAACTTGTAGAGAAAATGTTGGCCTTTATGCCAAGAGATTGGGTGAAATCAGTCAGGGTGATCTGTAAAACTGAAGAAAAGAACAACAAATACATCTGGAAATTTAGATAACATTTAATATTTTGTCCAAAGAAGAGAAATCAGCAAAAGAAATAGAAAAAGGGAAAAGTGGTACAAGAGCTAAGAAGAGAACCAAAGGTGAGTTGTATCTAGAAAGTAAAAAGTGTAGAGTTCAGAGAATGGAGTGGTCAATCATGCCAGTGGTACAGCTGCAAACGATAAGGTTTCCAAGGACCGAAGGAGATGAAGACGTTGAAGTAACACGCCTCAACTCTCCTTCCAAGAATGTGAAGGTGAAAATAAAGCAGAAATATAGTTTGGTATCTTGAGGAGAAGTTAGGGTAGATGAGGCATTGTTTTCTTTCTTTCTCTCCTTAGTAGGACTGGGGACACTGAAGGCCAAACAGTTGGAGGTGGGGAGGATCTCTGAAGTCTGACTGAGCCAGATGGTTTTCCTGCCTTTTAAGTTTACTCTTACAGCCCAAAGCCTACTGAGAAGTTACTGCCAAATGTGAAGAAAGTGGAAATTCTTAAGTGAGGGTTAGGTGAGGGCAGGGCTGACAGAAGATCCTGTGAGCCTTCACCATTTACAGACTGACAAGCAAGAAGAAATAATAAAAAGGTCACTTATTTAAAATGGTGTTTGGGGGAGGGATTTTTTATATAACATAGTTAAAGCTACAGTTAAAAATCCTGGGATTCCTCGAAGAAAACGTAGTAACACAACTTTGTGCTTTTTTACCCGTGATATGATTTTTAAACTGAGTCAATCTGTAATGCTCAAGTGGTTTAAGAACAATAATACAATGTGTTTCCTGAGGGTTTCAGATATGTAATGCCCTTGAATATGAATGGAGCTCTAGTGAGCCACTATAATACTATGAGAAAAATCTAAGCCTCAAAAAAAATCTACATTTCATTGCTCATGTGGGAGTAAATGTTTTAGATTTGTCTAAACAAACAACTTCAACTTATTTATTTATGCTAGATTTTATAGAAGAATGCATTGAAAACATAAACACTGAACTGAAATATGGGCTGTTTGTTTACTGAATGGCTCTTTCTAAAGATAATAATAATGTGAGTCACAGAAGTTAACTGTTCCCTTTTGTAACACCACATGGAATTTCTTTTGATGTGAACCAAGATGAATTATTTACAAGTAACTTTAAAAAGATTTAAGAATTTTTTTAATTAAGATAAGAAACAACACTCATTTATATTAAACTGTGACTGACTACAGATAGAAATGTGATTCTACACTCTGCACTTACTCTCCTACTATACTCTATACTTATTACAATGTAAGTATATTCTGCAGAAGAGCCCTCATGGTGAGGGGTGAGAAATAGAGCCTGGAGTGCCAGCCTCAATTCTGTTGCCAAATAGCAAGTCACTTGCTGTCCTGGATTTTGATCAGAGCACATTTTGGCGATTCTTTGATTCCAATTTCCTATTTAAAATGTGTTCCATTCTCATCTCTGGAAAGGAGAGAGATAAAATCCTCTGATGAGGTGACTAAGGCAAAAAGAAATTCATTGACTTACTGAAGACAAAGAACAAAGTCATCAAAAGAACCAGAAGTAAGACAGAAACTCTCAGTTCACACCAGCACAGTATAGTGACAAACAGCAAGGGCTAGGGATTGGGACTGCCTGGGCTCAAATACAACGTTTGTCACTTGCTAGCTGGAACCCTGGATGAGTTATTTAACCTCAATATTACCATCCTAAAAATGGGCTAATATATAGACTTACTACTTAGAGTTATTATGAGAGTTGAGGAGTTAGAATGAGAAAAATGCTTAAAACAGTGTCTATTACATGTAAAGACTCAAGAAATGTTAGTTATTCATATTATTTGCACTACCTTCCTTGTATTTAACCCTTCAAGGGTTTGAAGTTCTCAGTCAAACATGATGTAGATTAAACTACTCCTCAAAAAGTCACTCAGCCAGGGCCAGACCCAGGTACTAAGTGACCTGAAGATTACACAATTTGGGAGAAGTACGAATTACAAATGCAGTAGAACTCAGGCATCTGAGGAGTCTGAAGCTTACATATCATCAGCATCTTTTTATATTCATCCCTTTCTGCCCTCCACCTTCACAAAATAGAATATAGCATGTTGCTATGACTTGGAAACTCTCTTTTGTAAAACATAACAAATGCAGAAATTGTACAGATGAGCCACAGCATAGTCATGACTCCACTGAGAGGTTCTTGGATCCCCTACAACTCGAGGCTGAGAGACTCACAGAACGTTTGAAGTTGGAAGAGACCAACTGGATGTTTTTATTATGAAAGCATGCTTTACGTGCAGGCCCAGAGGCCAGCTCTGTAACTGCTGGGCCCTGGGATCCAGGAGGAGCAGACGGGATGGTAAGGCTGCCAAAGAACAGGGCCCCAAGCAGCTGCATGTGGTGTGTGTGCTGAGAGCCAGCTTTCACAGACAATGCTCAGGATGGCTCAAGTTACCCAACGCCTGAAGTCAGCTAGCTGTTATTTATTCTGAAAAAATAGAGTTGAGGAGGGAAACGAAGAGGATAAGGGTAAAAGAGAAAAAAAGCAAAAGATGTTTCCTGCCTGTTCTCTACAAAGGCAACGAGACATTTTCCCTAATGTCTTCACTCTGGCAGGGTAACACTCCCTTGAATATGTCACTATGAGACAGTGAGTGGAGAGCCAGGCCATGGGAGAGCAGGAGTATTTGAAGGTAAATAACCAGGGAGAGAGTTTTCTTTCTTTCTTTCTTTCTTTTTTAAAAATTTTCCTTGAAAACCATCCAAAACCCCTGTAGTTGTCATTATTTATCTACACTAAGCCAGCTTAATCATGACTATACTAATAGAATTTCCTCTCCCTTTGTAGGGGTCCAGGCAGGGGTGGCGTTATGGAAGAAGAAAAAGAGGAATATTGGAATTATCTTTATAGCTTATCTGTAAAATTCCTTCTCTTTTGAAGACGGCAGTACAGTTCAGTGATTAACATGTCCTGCTCCATCTCTTTTCAGTTGCTTCCGGAACAGTGGATAAACCTTTCTTAACCTTAGTTTCCTTGAATGTGAAATGGGGAGGGACATGGAGCGTACCTCATGGGAGTGCTGGGAAGGCTTAAGAGACAAGACAAACCAAGCTTCTAGCAAGGCACCTACAAAGTGCCCTAAAAGTGCAGTGATGATCATTATGACTCTCTTAAGCATGACTTGATATTTTCTTAATCCAGTGTATCAATCACTTCACTGATCAAAGGAAATATGGTCTGAAGCTTTCTTGAGAGTAAGGATTACTAAACCCTTTTTTCTTTTTCTATTGATTGTAAACTTCTTGTTTCTCATGTCCTAGATTTGTTCTTTGAGTTTTCAATGGCATATTTCTTTCTTTTTTTTTTTAATTGATATACTGGAGATTGAACCCAGGACCTCGTGCATGCTAAGCATGTACTCCATCACTGATCTATACTTCCTCCCACCCCGTTCTTTTAATTTTTTAAATGTGAAAAATCACCAACTGAAGACCCTCAGGTTGAACATTTCTATAGAATGCTGGCTACGGCTGAAATTGCTTTAAGAAATGATGCTCTTGATAAGAACACAATGTTTGGGAACTTGTCATTAACATCTTACTAAAGCAGTATTATATGTTCAAGTTTGGGCTTTCTTGAAATCTATTCTTGGATGGACACCCAGATCTGCTGTTGCAAAAGTAGAGAAGTGTGGTCCTTGGCCCTGCGGATTTTATCATTTAATAGAGCAACTGGCTGTAGACAGAATCACATAAATAAATGTAACAGAAGCACATAAGCAAACATTTATACATAGCTGAGCACAGCTGCTTAGGTTTACACAGGTGCAAACTAATATATCTGGGAAAAAAATTCTAAATGGTTATTACAGTACTTGGCAACTAGAATACAGAGCAACATAAGTTTTGAAATTGCACAGAACTACACATACATGGTCTTCATGGTTGCTAAAAAGTATGTGGAGCCTAAGGAAGCTCAGAGATTAGTGAGGAAGAAAGGAATTCCACTTTAGCGGAAGAGCAGGTATGGATTGGAAATGGGTGGGGTTGAACTGCTGTTGTCGCTAACAGTTATTCATGACTGACATTTGAGCTCTTCCACTGTGCCAGGAATAGGGCTTTAAATGAACCATTCCATCTAGTTCTCACAACAGTCCAAAGAGGTTGTGTCCTTGATACTTACATTTCACAGATGAGGAAACTGAGGCTCAGGGAAATTCAGTGACTTGACCAAAATGTGTGTCTAAGTGTCAGCAAGTGCCAATACTGGTATTTGAAACTGGGTCTGCCTGATTTTGAACGTGCCCTCTTAAGCTATTACTCCACTTCTTTACTGTTACAAACTGAAAAGAGAGGTAAAAGGGATCATTAAAAAAACAAAACAAAAAACAAAACAGACAGTGGGATGAAAGACTATTTACTAAGTCCTTAAAGCCCCAAATGAAGCTCATGACAGGACCAGGCTGTGTGGAAGAAAGAGGTAGGCATGTGGAAGAGAAGCCTTGGATGACAAGCCAGCAAGAGGGGCACCAATGGCATACGTCCACCTACCATCTAAAGCATTACTGACAAACTCTTCCTCTATTGCTAAGCAAGTTGCTTTTATGTGAAAACTTTAACTCCCTAACAAACAGTGCAGCATCACAATACTACACAGTAAAGAGCAAATCATCCTACACATGCATGTAGATAACCAGAGAGGGTGCTAGTTATCCATTTGGTAACCTCACCAATTGGTAAATGAACTGGAAAAAATATCTGCTGCCCTAATAACTACTCTACCAAGCAACTTCTCTCAATGAGTTCCTGTACAGCATTCTCTGTTAACCTACTTATTAGGGTAAGAGTGAATCTCTGGGGAGGGATGGACCTGGACTCAGGTCCGGGCTCAAACACCTATTAGCTTTGTGACTCTAGAAAAGCTTCATAAGAGCTCTAGGCATCATCTCTAACATATATCCAATAGATCTATCCTAGGGTTATGAAGAGGATTAACTGAGATGATACATGTGGAACATTAATACAATATGTAGCCCATAGTAAGTGCTCAAACATATTACCTGTTATGATTAAAGGTATTCTAAGACAGGTAAAGCACTTTATAAGCTCTTCAAAGCAGTCAGAGGCATCTTTTCTCTGTGCTACTGAAATTAGCAATGCTATTCTTCTGTTGAGGATACAAAATATCTGCCACTTAGGGCCTTTGTATTAGGCAAGCACATTCCTGCTGTGGGTGGTACTACATATTCATGTGGGACAGAGATCTAGTTAAGTACAATACATTGGGACTTGAGTAGTCAAATCCCATAGCTGCAGTGGCCTGGGGGGTGGGGACACCACCTCTAATTTGAACATATCCTCTCCAGGCTTTTTGTTTCTCTCTGGTTACCTGTGACGCTCGCTGGGGTACAATTGCAGCCAGGGTTTGCAGTGCAGTTAAATGACACCCCCGTTGCACAGTTGCACAAGGCTTTGTTTGGGTGCTGTTCCATCAAAATGATGTGAGGGCGTGGGGGGGGGGGGGAAGCACAATCTACTGCAGCTGTTCATCATTATCCAGATAAGCTTGGCAGCTTCCCAATTAAGCTTCGTGTGTGATAAAGCCAATCAGTACATAAAAACAAGAATTTCTCATTTACTGAAATGATACTTGGCTTGTAATTGCTGTCTGGGAATGGTGAACCAGGTAGAAAACATTAAGAAAATTGCCCTCCTCCCCACAAATTTTAGCCTCATAATTAAAAAAAAAAAAAAAAAAAAAAAAAAGACTAAGAATGTCATTTGGTAGCCTAAACTGTTTTGTCCTGATTTCAAGGTAAGAATAGAAATATATATTATGTCTTTTGTTGTAAAATAATACACTAAAACGTGCTTGCAACTTAAAACCTGAAATAAATTTATGAGGCATATAAATCTTTTCATAAGTCCTTGTGGCTTAAAAATCTAAATAACAAATTAATTTGGAAACATATTTTCCTTACATATGTTTCATCTTTTCAGAGAAAAAAACAAAGTAGAGAAAATACAGCATTTATGTAAATAAGGGATGAACACATGATGATTAAAAATTAATAAGGCCAGTCAAATGATACTAGTTTTTGAGATCTTGCTGTGTACACATTACTGTGCTATGCTGGGTGGTCAATATAATATTAAGAGTGAGAAGATTAAACCTCATTAATTTTGTGTCTAATAGGCCCTCAAATATTTATTAAAATTAACTGAATTAAATTGCATTGAATTAAATTATGTTAACTTGAATTAGGACAATTACAAGACACTCCCTATACTTAAATCTCCAATCTAGCTAAGAAGCTAAAATATAAATGCATAAAATCTTAAGTAACACTCATGAATAATTATCATTTAAAAAAATAATGGCTGCTCTCCAGAACAGTAGTCATTCTCCTATCCACCTTTTCTCCCACCTGAGTACATGCCACCACCCCATAGAAAATTCAGTGGACGTGGGCATGAGCCCCCCTGAGCTATCTTTTTGGTTGTGAACTAAAGGCTGACAAAGATTATTACTTTTTTTTTTTAACGGAGGTACTGGGGATTCTATTTCTATGGTTTTGTCATTCTAAGAATGTTAAGTAAGTATAATCATACAGTATGTAACCTTTTGAGATTGGCTTTTTTTCACTGAGCATAATGACCTTGAGATCTATCTAAGTTGTTGCATTTGTCAAAAGTTTGTTCTTTTTGTGGTTGAGTAGTATTCCATGATATGGCCGCACCAGCATCTGTTTAAACATTCACCCATTAAAGGACATTTGGGTTATTCCCAGTTTGGGGCTATTACAGTTAAAACTGCTATGAACATTCATGTATAAGTGTTTTTGTCAATCTAAGTTTCCATTTCTCTTTATTTTAATGATTACGTTTTGGCCTTTAATCTGAAAAGCATTGATTAAAAGTGTACAACAGAGCGAGTGCAAGCAGCTAGAAGCCATGGAGCCACCAATAAAAAGAATGTCCTTAAATAAAGCTCACAGAGTAAAAATCAGATCCACTAGTCCTTCCCTCCAACACAACAGAGTACAGGCACAGAACCGGTGATGAGCCCCAAGAAGCAAGGAGGAGGCTGGGGAAGTCAGCGCAGGCTCCCAGGCTGCTGTGCAGAGGCAAAGCCCTCTTTGGAATGGGCTGAGCAAAGCTACCAGCTTCCCCTGCACACACCTCATAACCACTGCTACGGTTAAAGGACAAAGAGAAAAACCCAGGAGTACAAATACTGGGTCGTATGGTAGTTGCCCTGCTAGCTTTGAAGAAACTGCCACACATTCTCATTAGCATGTATGAGAGACCCAGCTGATCCACATGCTCTCCAGTATTTAGTTTTACTACTGTTTTTATTTTAGCCAGTCCAGTAGGTGTGTAGTGATCGCTCATTGTCGTTTTTAATTTGCTTTTCCTTAATACACAACTACAATTTAAGAGATGTCACAAGAGAGTTAACTGATTGCAAACTGGACAATTTTTGTCTTCTATTTTGGTGGTTCTCAGGATTGACTTTATGTTAGAATCACCTGGGAAGCTTTCAAACTATCTCCAAGCCCAGGCTATACTTTAGACCAATTAAATCTGAATCTCTCAGGGTAGACCCAGGCATCATTATTTATTCATTAAAATTACCCAGATAATTATAATATGCAACCAAAGGTGAGAACCAGTGTTGAATCTAATTTCTACACAGACACCAGAAATCTAATCATACTTAAAGCTCTTCGTTGATTCCTTGTAACCTGTGGAACAGATAAAAACCCAAGCTTGTTGACCAAATCCTCCAGATATCCCTGCCTGTTCCTCCAGTCTCATCAACCTCCACTTTCTGTCTACACTTTATGCCCTGGTAGTAACGAATTATTTGTAGCTTGCTACACATATCATTATGTTTCATGTAAAATTCCTGCAGTTAGAACCTAAGAATGTGCATTTTTATTAAGAACTCTAAGTGATTCTGATGCACAATAATATTTGAAAAACACTATATTTCCACTAATTGCAAAGTGATTGACTATTTTTTAACTCCTCTAATCTTCATTTATTCATTCACCCAAAAATATTGAGTACCTAAAATGTAGACAGCACTGGAGATGCAGTGATGGAAGGTCCCAGCAGACAAGTAAAAATGTGACAAGTACCCAGGTGGGTAAGCATAGGAATTCAGGGAGCTAACAGGAGTAGCATCCCACTCACTTACAATCAAGTAGAGGCAGCTCGAGACTTGAAGGGTGAATAGGAATAAGCTAGGCAAAAGAGGCAGAGGAAAGGATAGAGTTTTTCTAAAAGAGAAAAGAGCATGTTTAAAGGCTAACAAAAAATGACATGGCTTGTTCAAAACATTTTAAGACCATTGGTATGGCTGGAGCAAGAAAGGGGAGGAACAAAGCTAAACATTAAATGTTCAAATGTTTTAATCATATTATTGAATGTCTCTAATAAAGTAATATCAATAAATAAGAATCAGTGGAGTCATTTTTCTTAAGCAAACAGTAAATGCTAATTGCAGGTTGAAAGGCTTTAGAAAATTCAATTGGAAATAGCCTTCACTTCATTAAACTCTATTAACAGCATTTTTTTTTTTTTTAGCTTCTGACCCTGCCCAAGAGTAGCTGACCTTAAGTTCAGGGTCAAGAGATTTGCTCCGGGCACTTATTTCAGACCCTAAATTTAATGGGAACTAAGTACTCTCTCTTAATCCAAGAGTTCAACTCTGATGGAGGAAATTGCTCTGCTCTCTAAATGACACTAACACTTCACTATTCAAATACATGTCAGCTGTGTTGCTGAGCATCTACAGCAGATGTCATTCTGCCGCCTGAGTCAGTGACTTGAAGAAGCTGCCCTCCCAGCAGTGTGTGTGTGTTTTGGAGAGGGTGGTAGGGATTAAAACATAAGTTCCCAATTGAAGCACTTTAAATTGCTAAAATTTCTACAGTACTCCATTGGAACCAAAAGGAGAAGTCTTCAACTGAACTGCTGAAAAAGTTATCAAGAAAACTGAAGAGGAAAAAAAGTAAGTAAAATTTCATTTCTAAAAATTAATTTTGAAAAAAGGCAAGTTTCATCTCACGGGAGATCTGCTGCTCCAGAATGATTTTAAGTTAACTTAGGGATATTTTAGTTTTATTCATATTTTGGCAAAATTTATGAGCTGCAGATCATTTCCTGAAAATAAGACATTGTATAGTCCCTGCCAACACTGGAGTAAATTTCACTTTATCAAGCAAAACTGTTCAGACTAACAATTAAAAAAAAACTACCCTGGATGCTATGGAAGAACTCTCCTTCCTCTGGATCTCTGAGAACAAATACAACCATGGGTCCATTCGAGGGAGCAATTATGCATCAGAAGACCCTACCTGAACGTCACCACTGACCGGTATGAATTAGGACTTGCCACTGCCATCACCACACAGCTTTAATTAAGAACCTTTCTGAACGTAAGGCCATGTGGACAGAGTAGCAATGTGGCAGATCTTCTGATAAATCTGAGGGTTCTTCAAGAGGCTCTAGAGCAGAACATCTGAAATCAGGGCTATTTTAGAAAATCCAGGACCTGTTGTCACTGCTCCTACCTTTAATTGACTTCCCATCCAAACCTTGTTGACATGGATGAAGACCAGGCCAAAGAAATAATAATCCTTGAACATGTAGAAGCATGGTTAAGAATTTATATTCTCAACCAAATATGTTTTTCCACTGTTAGCAGTTTGCAAATCTTTTGAAGACTCAAAACTCTGTAATGGAAGAGGACATAAGAAAGGCCCCACTGGCCAGCTTCTCAAGCTTCTTTGCCACTTTATGTAACAAAACTAAAAACAAAACTCTCTCTTAACCAGAATTAAGGCTAGAGAAATTGTGTGAGTGTGTGTGTGTATGTGAGTGTGTGTGTGTTTGTGAGATGGGAGAGGCCAGAGCTTGAATACAACACTAAAGGGATTCTACCATGTCCTTATTAAATATCTGTTCATTCCATTTGTAACTGCCTTCTTCTGAAGGTAACTCAAGAGAGGCCAGCCCTTAGAGTATCAGCAACTCTGATACTTCCCTGAGGGCAGCCTGAGAGTAGCAGGGTCTTTCTCTCTTGCTTTGAGTCCATGTTCACCCAATTTTGGCTCTGGTTAATGGAGCATTCAATACGAAAACAAATAAAAATGTCCTCCAAATCACTGCCAACATTGAGGCAATTGGTCTTCCCCAAACCCCTACATTATATGTCCCTTTCCCACCCATCTCAAAAATTGAATAGGACAAGCAGGCAGAGGAGCAGCAAATTTCAAATAAACTTTTCCCTCCTTTCCTCCCCTTCTCCAACTCCAGTCCTTGGATCTTTGTCCTCTGCCCTAAAAGTGTCTTATTTTTTCCCCTCTTGTCATCTGGCAGCCAAGAATACTGAACGTGGCTTGAAGAAACAACATCATATTCTGGAAACATTGTACTAAGACAGCTGACAACATATGTTAGTGCATGTACTCATTCTTTAGATTTCTATGCCATTTTAGGGCAAAGAGAGGGTTTGGATTCAGTTGTCATGGGATTTTTCAAATTTCATGTGCTGTGGGAAAAAAAGCAGAGCTTGCTATGTTTCATTTTTGCAAAGTTATGAGGATTAGGGAGTTTTTTTTTTTTTCCGTCCCATGATTTAACATGACTTTGAAAACTGCCTGTTAGTTCACAACATAATTTTGATATTGCAATGCCAGAACAATCTCTAAAAAGAAAAAGCAAATAGAGCTCACTAACAAGGAAACAAAGATTCCTTTCACAGATGACATGGTACATTTCCAGGGTCTGGTCCAATAAAGATCAAAAAAAGGTGATCCTCACAAATGGCATGTTCAGACCTTTAGGCACCATTGTCTTTCTGCAAGTGTGAGCTATCTTTCAAGCTCACAGATGAACCCCTGGCATGCTTATAAGCTGGCTGTTCCTTCCTTGTCCTTCCTTCTCTGTCTCTTTTATAACCTTAACACTTCTCTTCATAAGAACTAAGCTAGGATGGTAAAAGGAAATGATTTCATTTGGGTGGAGAAGGGAAAAGATACAGCTTTACTCTCAAATCCTGTAAGTCTAATGTGCTGTGCAAGAAAAAACAGCTGCCAAGACACGAGCTGAGTCTCCTTAAGTGGCAGGGCCTCCCCAAGCTGGGGAGCAGCACAGGGTGGGGACAGGGAACAGACAGAATCAAGACTTGCATCTTGATTCCATGTTCATAATTTTCTCTATCCTGTAGTTCTCTCCCTCTTTATTTTAGCAGAAACAGTCCTTTCCAGAGATCTAGAGTGCTATGCTGGCAGTCGTAACTTCTCACAAACAGTAGAGAAAGGTGAAAGGACAACTAATCTCCTCAGCCTTGGATTGTGCAAAATGTCTATTTCTTAGATCGTTGTGTAATGTGCTCAGCCTGAAAACTAATCTAGAAATATATTCAGAAAGTAAGACGCTTTTAAAAACTTGGACTTAAGATTCTAGCCCAAGCCAAAAAAGCACAGCTAATCCTCAGGAGGAAAAATATTGCAAGGCATGTGCTAATTAAACGTAGTCTCACTTATCATGTCACGCTTTATCAACAGCATGCTTCAAAGAGGAGGCTATGCAAAATGCATTGACTATGGCCTGGGTTTTAGGATCACAGCCACACCCAGAATGGAGGTTGGTGGGCTTCTAACACGCAGTAGGGGAAATGAACTCATCAAGCCAGCCTCTGGGGAGCTCAGATTTGGGAATAGCTGGGAACTTAACCACTTTAAGTATCAATTTTGTTCGTGTGTCTGTTAATCCTTTTTTGGACGTAAGTCTTTGAATGTTTCATTTACCTCATAAAAAGAGGACATTTAAATTGTTTTTTAATTGTTTGATGACTAGGGTCCCACCTCTTTTCTCTTTGTCAGCTCACTTCCTTTGTAACTCTTTCACAAGGGGAAGGCCTTGTTAAACTGACCCAGCAAACGATGAGACGTTGACTGGACAACAATTCACTAGGAAGCAGGGTCATTTTGTGTTAACAGGCTCCAGCTCACTTGCCCTTTTTATAGTCCTTTTAGGGACCTGCCCAGGTGTATTTGTTTTTGTTAACATCCTTTGTCCATACACTTATTAAGAGGGTGCATTAAAATCTAGCTGGGCACTACAAATACTACCTTATTAGATTTTATCATTAAACCTTCATTGTAATCTATGAGGTATATACTATTATTATATCTATTTTACAGATGAGAAAAATGAGTCTCAAAGAATGTTAGTAACTTGTACAAGATAGAGAGACAGCATCTAAAAAGAAGTAGTCTATCTTCGGCCTTTGCTCTTGACCTCTGAACTATGCAGCATTTCATCTCAGTCCTGACTGCTGGACCATCCACATGAGCACTGATACCCTGTGAAAGGTGCTCATGCCCAGTGCTCCCAAAGTGGGGGGTCCTTCTACAGCAAGGACACCTGTGTTCTAAACGGAAGCAGGAAGAAAGCTCCGTTCTATACCTGGTCATGTGGGTGCCAAAGCAGCCAACTTGGGGCCTTGATTTTTAAATTTCTTCATGAAATCCATCCTTCAGTTTTGCCATAACCATTCTTTCTAAGGGCAAAGCATACATCTATGGGGCAAAGTGATGACCAGTATCTAAAAAAGACTCCACATCCTTCCCTTCCCACTCTCTCCATCAAGGCACCCTTGCAAACTCACTTTCATGGGGGGAGGAGAGCCAGGGTGGGGGTGGGTGGGAGGAGGGAGGACAATGGTTAAAGAATGGATCTCATACAAATCGACTCCTGGAGACCTCACTTGATAATTTACCAAAGTTTTCCATGACATTCTATTGGCCCTCAAGTACAAAGAATTAGATTCATTGTAATCCTGTTTCATGACATACTATCATCACTGATACATACAAGTCCTGCTTTTATTTACCTAATTAGCTATTTAATTGAATATTTTAAATAATTTAATAAGCACCAAAAAAACTACCCCCCTCAAAAGCTAGAACTTTGGAATAACCTATATTTATTCATATGATTCCTCCTCATCCCCTTAGCCAACTCCACAAAGTAACATCATACTAAATCCAGTGTTGATCATTCCCTTGGTTTCCTTTTTAAATAGTTTTATTACATCTGTACACATTCTAAAATGTATTTTTTTATTTTACTTGTTATTAACTTTAGAAAAAGGGTATCATGCTATAGGTAATCTTTTGAGGCTTAATGTTTTTAATTTAATATTATATTGATAAGATTAACCCATTCATTTAGACTGTAATTTTCCTTTGTATAACTAGACTACAGTTTATCCCCCAGTCTCTCATCCACAGGCATTTGGACTGTTTCTGTGTTCTCCTTGTTGTGAGCAGCACTGCTGTGAACATTCTCCAGCTCATGTCCTGTTGCATGTGTGTGAGTTTCTCCTTGGAACACAGCTAGATGTAGAACAGCTGGGTCAGATATGAGGCTGTTCAACTGTACAATCCAATGCCAAACACTCCCAGGCAAGTGTGACTCCTAGTTTAGATTTCACACGGGGACCCCATTCCTCAAGAAAGTAACTCCTCCAGAGACTTGAGTCAGTAGCCAGTGCAGACTCTCTAGCCTGCAGAGGAAGCACGGTAACAAGTCCCAGGCACCGAGAGCTACAGGCTTTACTAATTCTGGTGTAAAAGGGCTCAGAGTTAGCATTAGAACCATATTGGGAAGATTTGTGTTTTCTGATGTATTTTATGATTCAGTTAGCTGTTTAGTAAACTACGTATAGTTATTTCCCCTGTGTATGGGCTTAGTCATTCTCAATAAATTCTTTTATTGGTTTGTAAATCTCAAAATTAAGAAGCTTCTCCAAGTATTGTTATGTCTACTCTCTGAACTGAGGAGTAATGCTGGAGTGCTAATAAATATAGCAAGATTCTGGTATCTGAAGTGGGCAGTCAGATAAATCAGATACTGTTTGCAGATAATGCCTTACTGGCTTATGTGGGTATGCTACATAAAACCACCATTGCAGAGATGCTTCTCTATGCCAATTAAATAGAAAGAGCTGTTTTCATTTTCAAGAAAGAATCCAAATGCTATATTTTTTAATCTGAGTTTAATTTTTTAAAGTTTTCTCTCTTTTCCCTCCTGCCAAATTATTAGATATCATTTCACTTTCTCTTATAATTGGGCCTGTTTTCCCCTACAAAATAGTCTTGGAATCCATGGTGGGATTAGGAACCACCAGCTAAACCTGTTACAGTTATGTGTAACGTAAGAGTAAACGGGATCTGAGGGAGAGTCTAAAGAGGCTCTCTTCCGAGTAAAGTGAATTTCATGGACTTAACATAGTTTTAAGGGCTAAAGATCTCTTTTGCTTACTTTCTTGTTCTCAGTTGTATTCTGAGTGGGAGAGGTTACTAAATTGCCAAATTTCAACTATTTAAGATAATTAAGCAGAGAATTCAGACCACGACTCAGGTTCTATTTCAACTCTGATACTTGATTGCTATCTGATTAAGCAACAAGCTTAATCATCCTTTACCTCTCTCAGTTTATGGAGTCAGAAAATTAAAATGACCACCCTCTTCAGGTAGAGAAAGGGGTTGATTGTCACCATGTACCTGAATCTTCCACTAGATGACATTGCCACAGCATAAAGCATTATCCTAATGAATTAAGATTACCTTACAGCATGTTGACCTCTGTTTAGAAATCTCTAGAAAGGACTCTCAAGCTTCTAAGCCTTTCATTAGGCAAAGAAGCAAGTAGCTGAGCTTTCCTAACAGATATTCCAGCTGGTGCAAAAGTATACCAGGCTCTAAGGCAGATATTTTATATAGTTGAAGGGAAAAAATCCAAAATGTTGGATGTCTAGAAATCTCACTTTTTCTTAAACCATTATATAAAGTAGCATTGTACTGAAGTGGATCAAGTGAAGGAAAAAAGCAAGGAGAAAAGAACATTTATCTTCTAATAATCTTTGACTAAAATTTGCCAAAGCAGATCACAGCAAGCTCTGTGTGGTATACTGCAAATATGACCACAAACTTGTCTGCTTTATTTAAGTGGAAGCTGTTTTCCTATCCTTGGGATCTGGGATAGCCATGGGTCTTGTTTTTGGCCAGTAAGACATTAGCAAACTTGACACAAACAGAGGCTGAACTTACCCTTGCACATTGGACCATGCTTTCATGCTTTCAACATGCCACTACCATGAAAAGAAGCATAGACTAGCCTACTGAAAAATAAGAGAACTTCTGAAGGAGAAGCAAGTGCCCTAACTGCACTGACAGCCAATCAACCCCTAAAAGGGGTGGAAAGAACCATTAGGCCACCCATAGGTGACTTCTGACACATGTGCATCTGAAATTCAAAAACAAATGCATAGAACCATCCAGATATTGCTAACCCTCAAATTATACATTGAATAAATGGTGATTGCTTTAAACACTAAGTGTTGAGGTGGTCTGTTACTCTGTAATACACAGCTGGTACATTGAACATATATTCTTTCTTCTTTCTTGCTTCAAATTAGTCAGGTGATTCAGAGGATGGTCACCTAATTCCCTCCTCTTAGAATGGATCTTGACTGACCTAGGCCATTGATCTATTATATTGCCATTTATGGTTTATTGTCTGTGTCACTGATATCTACAAGTTGTAACTGATCCATTGTCATTAATTAATGAGCAATGAAATCTGAGGGGCGATCAGTTGTGGGGCTGGATTTTTCTCTGCTTCCAAACAATATCAAGTATGAGATTATTGCCACCATTTTGCTACCAGCCCAAGGATAACCAACATATAGAGGAAAAGGGAACCAAGAGACCCTCAGAAAAGCTGAGCTTGGCCCTCACACCCTATGCCTGTGGCTAAAGCCCCCACTTCTGGGTCTTTTGTGATGGGAGGATCTGAATTTTCCTATTGTCTGTGCCAGTTTGAGTTGGAGTTTTCAGTTTCTTGCCTTCCTTGAGTACTCACTCCCTGTACAGCAGGACATGCCAACTGACAGCTAGAAATGTGTCATTTGCAATAAATATTTTACGGCCATTGCAGCAAAAAATGTGAATTTTTAACAGAAACATGTAACAAATAAAATATTTATTTTCCATGTTTCTATACATCTTAATCTTATTAGATTTTGAGAATATTCTTTGATGGGGAAAGAAACTTAAAATTATGCTATTGTAGCAGTGAATATAGTTTCTGGACCATAATTTCAGAGCTACATATAAGCTTAGGTAGATATAACCAAAGTCAACTCTAAGATCTAAAGGAAAACATAATGTATTTGTTCATCTGTATCAGGTTATAGTTAACATTTATTAGAAGCCAAATTTATCAGTTTATTTGAATGATCTTAGAGCATAGTTTTCCACTTGGAGATAACATGGAAATAGCTTTCGAAGGAAATTAGTAGATACCACTTAAAAGACAACTCTTTATAAGCCCAAGCAGGACCAAATTAGAGACAGAGTGAGATGTCTGATGACCACTTAAAAGAATTTTGAGTCAGAGTAATACTGAGTAAGTATGAAATTGTTTTTACCCATTTTTAAAAGCCTATGCATCTGTGATTACTTTCACATTGGTATGGAACTTGCATGCAATGAATTGCACAAATGTCTACTTTATGGAATCAGAGACAATGTCAGGCAAAAAGCCCACTATCCATTCTTCATGACTGTCTCCAAACTTGGCCCTAATATATAGCTCACTCCTGAATAAATTCAGTGAAATGACACATCAAAATGCTTTTATTAGAGAATGATTTTTTTCTATGAATGTATTTGCCAAAATGCATTCTTTTACTTTCCAGAGAGTCCTCAATAAGTTTCTCTTGAAAAGAAGTGTTCCTTGGTCTAATAAGTAGAGAAATGCAAAGGACAAGTGATTCACAATTGAAAGCTCTGAAAAGTATTGCTGTTTAATTAAAAAAAATTTTATTCCATTATTCTGAAAAATGCTGGTTTGTGAAATGCTGCTTTAGTATAATCTATTGACTTGGCAAAAGATGGGAAATGAGGTTCAAAAAGGAGACAGCAGTAAAAATTGTGTTGATGTGTTGAGGCTGGATGACTGGAAGACTGATGGTTCTCTTAATAAGAAAGGAAGCATGAAGAAAGTTTCAAGTGGGGGGAATGATGAGCTCCATTCTGAACGTGACGTTAAGATCCCTTTTCGGGTGTAACTGTCCATCGTTGGAAATTCAGGATTAGAGCTTACTGGAATGGTCTTGACCAGAGATGAAGATTCCATAATCATATACAGAAGCAACAATTAAAGCCAGGGCAATAGATTAAATTGGGAAAGAACTGATGAAAAAAGAAGAAAGAATGCCAAAGGCAGAACATCTCACTGTATTTAGGGAGCCTAATCAGAAAGTTAAGAAGAGAACAAGAGTCATATGTTCTTGTAGAAGCAAGAAGAGGATACAGTCTTAACAAGGAAGAAATGCTACCCACAAGGTAATAAGACTAAGACCTGAGATAATAAAGTCATTGAATGTAGTGATTTGAGGTGACTGAGGACCTTCTAAAGAACATTGGTGGCATTATGGTAAGAACCCACGCACTGTGAAAAAGGCTAAAAATTGAAGGAGTGCAGAGGAAGCAGTGGCCAACCAGCACTGAATATGTCAGTGATGAAGGGAATGAGGAAGATAGGTTGGTAACTTAAGAAAGAGACTAAAAGGAGTATCGACATTTTTAAGATGTAAAATAGCCTAAGGTTTTTTGTAGGCAAAAGAAGTGATTCCAGATGTAAGTTAAAAGGGAGATAGTTGATAAAGTTTCAAAGAAGCTAGGGGTTGGAGGTCAGGAGTCTGGATGATATTACTAGAAGATAAATTGATAAAGCCTTTTCAGAGAGCAATGTGACAATATCAAAATTTTAAGTGTACATACTCTTCAACCCAGCAATTTCACTAATATAATTCTGTCCCACAGAAAAACTAAAGCAAGTGTGCAAGGATTATTTATTATAATATTAGTTGTAATAGCAAAAAATTGAATGCCCTTCAGTAAAGGGATATTTAAATAAATCATGGTATTTATTTAATAAATGACTTAATAAACAATTTTTATTTAATAAATAATTTTTATTTAATAAATAAATCCTGTACAGGATACCATACAACTATTAGAAACAATAAGAAAAATATTCACTTACTGAAATGGAACAAAGCTCAGTATCTTGCCACTGTACTGTAAGCTGTACTGGAGCAAGAACTGTTTTCTCACCTTGTATATCTATGTCCTATAATAGAGCGTGACTAATAGTAGGTGCTCAATAAATACTTGATGAGTGGAGTGTTGAGTTTTTAAAAAGTCTTACAGAATAACATGCAAAATGTGAAGAGTCACATTTGTTTTATATATACATATATATGCTCAAATAGGTTTATACGTGCATAGAAAAAATTCTAGAAGACCACTCAGCAAATTAGTTATCTTTGGGGATGAGAATCAGATGGGAAGTGGAGTAAGAGAAATTAAGTACGTACATTTTTAATTACTTCTATATTCTTAAATTCTTAAATTGAAACATGGATTTCTTTAATAATCTCAATATGTCAATAAAAGATACAAAATCACTAGAGAAATGGGAAGAAGAGCAATAGAATGGGTCAGCCTTGGCCAGGGTCAATCCCCTCTCTTCCTGAAAGACAGTAGTGAACAATGGCAACCTTAGGGAAAGGTGGGAAAACTAGGGAACTCAATCATGTTTCTCTATAAAGTAGAAACCAGTATCACTTCTAAGAGTGAGAGCAGTAGTGACTGGCATCTGAGAAAGGATGAGAAAGTTGGGCACATGGACTCAGTTTTAGAGCAGAGGAGGCCTTGGAAATCATTCACTCCAACCACCCATTTAACAAGGACTTGCCAAAAAACACCCATTTTTGTGAGTGACTGTGCTAGTCCAGTACAACGGCCTCTAAAAATAAGCAAAATAATTCAAGACAGATGAATAAATGAATCGCCAGACATTTGTGAGGACTCTGATAAGGTTAAGAGGCGGAATCATGATGTAGAGTCTACACTATACCATGGCATTCTGTGTCAAGGCCAGGCAACCTGTGAGCTGGAGCAGAAGCAGGAAGTGAGTGGAGAATGGGCAAGCTGGTGAGGGGAAATGGTGATGAGTCCTGGGAGATAAAAAGTGTTTCAAACAATAAATACATAAATAAGCAGAATGAGGAGCTGGAACTTGTCCACTCATGAGAAAAATTCTGAGCATAGAAAAACGGTATCAAAATGGGAGACAGTTGAATTGATGACTGATAGATCAGGGTTTAGACTGATTGGCTCAAATGAGCAATAGGCCACTGGATTGTCCCAGTTTCATCCAAAGAATCAAATCTATGCTAGTGTTATGTGAGTAGATAAGTGGACAGAGGTGCTGCCACAATTGTAAAGGCAGTATCCACTTGCTTAATAAAACATGAAATCACATCAGTGAATCAGAATGTCTGCTGGTCCCTGGAATCCTCAAGGTGGATCCTGACCTACCACTTTTAACAGGTGTAGCTAGCAACTCAGCCCTTCATGAAGGCAGTGGCTGATTAAGGCTAAACATCCTGGCAGGTGTGTCTGGAATAGAGGCCCAGACACTCAACAAGCCTTTTGGACACCGTGTTGATATTGTGTCTTCTTCCCAGATTCAACTGACCTCTCCCAGACTGATGTCCTGAAATGATGTCCAGCCATGATGCAGTAATTGGGACTGTCAGAGTGGATGGTGGACCACAGCATATGGTATTGTCCATCATTCCAAAAAGGGATCAGAGGCAACTGTTTAGGTTATTAAAAGGGGTGGGGGTAAAGAGACAGAAGGTACAGACAATGTTCTTCTGATCTCTGTGATTGCTTTGTGTTTTAATGCTGCTGGCTTTTTACTTTTTGTTTATTTTTAAATTTCTTTTCCTTTTATGGCTTACCCTCATGTCTGTGTTACACGTAGACAAGAAAGGTTGAGTTTGCCTGTGCCCTACTTTGGTCATATGTGCTACACAAAGCTACTCAATGGTCTCAAATTCATTCCTGTTTTATTGGGTTAAATAAAAACATTTTCCATGAAAGACTGAGTTTGACTTAGTCTAACAGTAGATTACATGAAAGCTGTGAGTAAACAAGGAATCTACAGCCCCAATTACATAATACTAATTCCCCTTATCCCTCAGCATCCAGCACACAAGCAGATGCTCCTTGTTCTGCACAGGTCAGTCAGGCTTGTGTCTACACTTGGCCTTGGACTTATTTATGAATTTCACATACATTTTGTCATAATTTACCCTTTAGCTTTTTACCTAATATAATTGTACATTTAGCATCTTCACCAAAAGCAAGGATAAAATGATTTACAGCTAAGAAAATACATGGGCTAAAGGGAATGGAATTCAACTTCATTGAATGTAGTAACTCAATAATTATTTTTTGACTGGCCCTGCAGGTGGCCTAATGGCTGGGAGCTACCACGCTTTCCTGCCACTAGAGTCACAATCCCCTGCTGCAGTGTCCTTTGTAGTTTGTCTGGTGTTTTTCCATCTCCAGCACTACATGATTTGATGGCCTATTGTTCTAGGAAGTACATACCATAGGGCCAGTGAAGAGCTGTATAATAGAGGGGTGAATTGAGGACAGGAGTTATATTTTTAAATTCTTTTCCTTTTGTGGTCTCCAGCGGCCTTATTTCTTTTCTGGTCTACAGTTCTGAATCTGGCAGAGTTTAAAATAATAACTCATATTTCTCTTCCCTTTGTTGCATTTGATTTGTTACATGAACTGTCCACAGGCTTTCTTGAGGCATCTAAAATATAGCTTCAGGCACAAATTACCAAATCCTGGGTTCAATTATTCCAGCAGGGATGGCCATAATATAGTCCTCTCAGTGTTGCTTTCTAAACCATCCATCTGTTCCCAACCATGCCCAGAATGGTCATGGTGTCTGGATGGGCCCTTTATTAGAAAATGACAGCCTTGAAGCTGAGTGGGACCCCAGGCTCATCTTGCCTCACTTTATATTTTATAGAGGGAAAAGGTGAAGGCCAGGGAGCTTAAGAGACTAGTTCAAGGCTGTGACTAGAGAGGCGCAGCCCTGGGGTGAAACACCAGGTCTCCAGCCCTCAGGCCAGGGCCTCTTCTCCTCCCTGTGCTCTTCTCCAGGCCCTTTATGGATATGCTTGTCATCATTCATCATAACACCAGGTTAAAAATCACACTAGACCTTTCTCAAAGGCACTCCAGCTGAATTAAGCACAGAAATGTCACAGGCTCACCTTCAGTAGCCAGCTGGAAGAAATGATTATTTCAAGCTCTTTACTACATAATCATATTCACCCAGAAGATCTCTTCCCTTAGAATACAAGCCTGAGCCACAGCAAGCCCAGTCCTTAGATCATCAGTTAATAAAGGGAGAGAGAGGATCAGCCTTCATTTTTATTCAGTTGTTTAATGATGAAATGTGTCTCCTTCCAAACATACATTCCTTTTCTCCTATCCTATAATCAATTTTTTGTCATTGGTATTTTTGTTTTCTAATAAATATTCATTTAAGAATAATAATAAGTGAACTTTTTCTCAAAACCTGATGGACAGCAATCTTGAACACTGCTTTTTTTGTATCCTTGATGCTCAGCTATGACTTAATTTGGATCATACAAGTTAAGAATGTCAAAGACTGATGATATCAGGAACCAGGTGGAATGGGAAGAGATCACACCAGGCTGAGAACCTGAAAATCAGCCTTTGGGCCTTAGTCTGCTACTCTCTGATGTCTTCATTTCTCTCAGCTTCAAGTTGGATGATGACTTTCCCCACAGAGTTGTCAGGAGAATTATTTGGGACAGTGTAGGTGAGAGCATTCTGTATACTCAAAATGATGTGAACTGAAGACCTTTGTAAAATGCCCTAATTCTAAACATTTTAGTAATTATAGAGTCTGAATTTGAATCCTTGAGAATACCAGGCAGGAAACTGTCCCCTCAATTATTGTCTAGTTCCCCTAGAAAAGCCTGTTCACATCTAGGAACTTATTCCTATGGATTTCTACTATGTCTAATTCTACAAATAAAATTCAAATACAGAACTGAGTCTGTTAAGGACATGAGTCATGCTCAGATCTCTTTGGACTGAAAGAGCCAGGTAATTAAGGACAGAGTAGTTGGAGCCATGAATTATCTGGATAAGGAGTAAGATGGGGCCTGTAATGAAGGGCTAGATGTTATCTTAGCTTGATAATCAGCCCACAGCCATGTGATAGACTGAGTAGCAGCCTCCATGAAAAATGTTAACAAATGTTAGATACCATGTTGATAGTAAAGCATCTGTAATTAAGTTATAGCTTCTAATATTAAAATGACTAAAAGAAAAGTGAAAAATACTTACTGAATTATGCTATACACAACACAGAATTCTATTAGCTTCATAATCATCAACCTATCTCTGTTTTTCAGATTTCTCCAGAACACATTAGTCATATAACAACAGTAATAATACTAATACTAGTAGTAATAGTAATAGCAGCTAAAGTTTATCGAGTGCTATGTCCAGGCATTGCTCTGGGCAATTTATATGCATTATCGTATTTTACCCTCACAAAAACTCTATGAGGTAGGTACACTCCCCATTTTATAGATGTGGCAACTGAGACTTTGAGAATGATATAACTTCCCAAGATCACATAGCTAGCAAATAGGAAAATTGAGAAAAACAGACAGTATGAATCTACAGACTGGGCTTTTAACAACTACATCTAGGTTCTCTTTTAATAAATGTCTCCAAACTGACAAACTTACAGAAAATCAATACATTCTATATATAGGTTTTGCTTTTCTGATAACTGTTTCCAGAAGACTAAGATCTCTGCTCTGCAAACCATCTTTTATACACTCATCTCACTGATACACTCGTAACAATCCCTTTCAAAATCACATTTCTTAAATTCCTACCATTCTTGTATCAGAATCCTTTTGGTTTTCAGTAACAAAAAATCTGACTCAAATTTACAATAGAAGGTATTTCTTGGCCCATGAAATTGGAAAGTTCAGAGGTCAGTTTGATTCCACAGCTAAACATCTTCGAAGACCCATTTTCTTACTCTCCTCATGCTGCCTTCCACAAGGTCAGTTTCCCCTAAAGGTCCTTCCCTTGGGACTGCTAATGACTGCATGGGCAACAAAGTCCCTCTTCCACATAGAAGTGAGAGCTGCCCTCTTGACCTCTAGAAGCTCTCTCCAAAAAAGGAAAAAGCCTCTTTCTAGGAGATCCTAGCAAATCTCTCCTTCCATCTAATTGGCCTGTATCAGTCATAGAACCATCTCTGACCCTACAATTATGCTTCATGATGGGATGGGATTCCACTGATTCATTTAGATCTGAATCAAATGTCCCACCCCTAGAGCAATGAGACACTAGCACAGGTACTATGTTAGGGAGGTGTGAATGCTCCACAGAAAATCAGAGTAATTACCAAGAGCTCTCCTAATGTCTGCTAGAGTTCTCATCAGTAGCTCTAGGGTTCCAGTGATATTACAGTGAGAACAAGTCTAGAAATCCCCATAGAATAACGTGGCTGTACTTAAAGGTGAGAACCTGTGTTGATGGGTCACTTTAATTAGTAAGAACTGCATGAACTACAATCCCAAATATCATAATTGTTTGTTTTTAGTATATATACACACACATAATCCTTTTTAATTACTAAAAAGTGAAGAGGACTTGGGAAATGACTTAATAGGAAAGATTATCTTTTTATTAAATGAAAGAAATATGTTATGTCCTTAGCTTGAGATAAATATAATTATAAGTGTGGGACTTTTGAGAAAACAAGGACAAAAAAGGAGAAGAAATTGAAGCAAGAATGAGAGAGAAGAAGGAGAAAAACCATTAGTGTTTTATTTGGAAGTAGTCAAAATAGTCAAAGTAGACGCAGGGCCAGTAATTAATGACCTTTACTAAAGGATGAAGTATATGATGGATAGAAACTATCTCAAGGAATCACTGTCAAGCAACACCTTCCACTGGCAGAGAAGAACATGTTGTGGCTTGGCAAGCTCATGATGGTGTGTATTGGCTGGGAAAGACAAGTATCAAATGTTGCTTTCTTTCCTGGCCTATCTGTCCCCTCTGGGGGAGGGAGGAGGAGTGGGGATGGGGGTGCTGAATCCAATCAAGCTAAAATTCAACTCAGTTTCAAGGAAATACTGGTTTTACAAATTGAGGGGTCTGTGACGCAACTGGATTGGCCCAGGGATGGGGAGATGTGTGTGAGAAACACAGTAACGGTTCACATGCATTATTCTGTGTTTGTAACCTGAGGTCTAGACTGTTATTGTAACAATCTCCCAACTGGTCCCCCAGGCTCCAATCTCTCCACTTCAGTGTACTCTCCACATGGTTATCTGATTAACCTTTCTTAACTCCCTTGTGATCCTCTCTCTTTTCTAGTAGTAAACTAGTAATCCAGCCCATACCTATCTATTCCATATTACCTCCCATTATTCACCCAGATGAATTTTCCACAATGCTTCAGCCAATCTGCCCTTGTCCTCGCCCTTGCTTAAACGTGCATGTTTTTTTTTCAGTCCTATGCCTGTGTCTACGCTGTTCCAATTGCCTGAAATTCCCTTCTCCATGCCCCTCCCCTACCTGTCTTCCCATACCTAATTACTACACCTGTGTGTAATCCAGCTCCAACCTAGAATAGAATCTCTTCTCACTGGGCTCAAAGGGTTCCCTTTCTGCTTTAACTCCCAAGAGCAATGGATTTGTCCCCTGCTTGACCACCTATTGACTCGAACTATAGGTACTGCTATTACCTATATGCTACAAACCTCCCTAACTAGACTATAAGGTTGTCCCATAGTATTATCCATAATATTATCCACAGTTACTTGTAGATCCCAAATAAATAAACAGTTTGTAGATTATGCATTATGTATTATGAATTTATTATGTTTTAAACATAAGTCTTTGAAACGTTATGCTATGCTGAACAGAAATTGACACATTGTAAACTGACTATACTTCAATAAATTTTTTAAAAAGTCTTTAAAAAGAGAAATGAATACAGTTTAAGAATCTGATCGAAGAGGCATCTAAAAAAACCATTTCCCTAAACTAAATTCTTCAACATCTCCATTGCCAACTTGTACCTCCAATTCTCCTTCCCATGTAAGTAATGGCAAATCCAGAATTTGAAGACTTCTCACATCTAAGGCTAACATGTGGACCAAGCTACCATTATCTCTCCCCTATATTATTGCAAGAACCTCTGATCTCCCTGCTTCCTCCCTCAACTCCTTCCCTATAGTCTATCTCCCACATGGCAAACTAAGTCAAATCATATCACTTATGAGCACAGAACCTTCAAATACTTCCCATCTTACTCATAGCAGAAGCCAGAGTCTTTACAATAATCTCAAAGTCCTACATAATCCACCACACACAGCTCCCTGCATTTCTGACTTTACTTCCAACTACTCTTTGCCTCCATCACTTCATTGTAGCCTCTTTCTCAACAAGGCTAGCTCCTTCACCCCCTGCAGCTTCCACTGTATCCTAAAGCACTTTTTTTCTCCATTGTACTTCCATTTGACATAATGTATTCCACGCATATGTACTTCTCTTGCTTGATTGTTTACTCTCTTTCTCCTACCCTTGCCTCATGAATGTAAATTTCATGGAGGCAGAAATTTTGATCTGATTTCTCCTTTACTCCATCCCAGAGCCTAGAGAGGTGCCACTTGCTAGGTAGACACTAAAAAGAAATTTGTTGAATGAATAGGTGATAAGTAAATCTTATTTAGAATGTTAAATATTCAGGGGCTGTAGACTACCTAAGGGATGTGGTGGCAGTGACTTGAGAATCTTTCTTCTAAAGGTCAGATTCTGTACATTTGAATTTTTTAGTACCAGATCAGTTTCTCACTTGTAAGAGGAGCAGTAACTACTACAGTTCCAAACTGTAAAGCACCATGCAAATTTTAGGCATTGTTAAAGTTATGTGTTCCTATTTCTGAAATTTTTTTCCCAAAGTCAGCTGATTTCCCAAGGTGAGCATGTCCAGCATGTGCTTTCTAGAGGATAATGCAAGGGATACAGGGCAAATTATAGAGCTTTTGAGCTAGCATCTTACAGTCTGGTTTCTGCAGCTGCTCACACAAAGCAGGTTAGAACATATTTTAACCCTCCGCCCTGTTTATACACCCACAATCGTGACAGAAATCCTTCTCTTAAGGAATCTTCTCTTCCCTTTGTGGTGCTGGAGGTGCAGTGTGTGCAGGGACTCAAAAACCCAGTTTCTCAGACCTCCTCTCTTGAGTGTTGCCCAGTTCTCCTTAATTGAGTCATTTCTTTATCAAGTTCCAGGTGCTCCTACTTTCTATTGATCCCGTCACTGAGTTAACGGATGTTGACGCCTCCATTCTTTGTTGATTACATTACTGCAGAGCATCCACCACTTCCCTTTAGCCTGATGAAGTAATTATTCCAGCAGACCTAAGGAAGGCCACAGCTGAGGTGCTTGATAATCCTTATTAGGACTGTTCTGTCTCATCTGTTGGTTTCACTCCTTCCTCCATCAGGCCGAACCACTTGGATCAGGACGCCCTCATTGCCATTGTCATTCCCAAGTGCTCTCTGAGCCCCTTCTTCATGGGTAGAGTCTCTGCCCTTGGGGCTTACAGAGTCAGGGCAAGAAGAAAGGGCTTCCCAGCCTCCTACTGGTCTCTCAGGCTGCCCTCATCCACACTAGCCAATCCTCCCAAAATGCACATCTGAACACTGTGAGCTATACACAGTAATAATAAAAACACTGGAGTTACAGTGACACGGACAAAAAGTTAAATATATATATATATATACATATATATACATAGTTTGATTCATTTTTGTAAGAAAAAATAGATTGAATCTATAAAATGGACATATATTAAAATATATTTTACATACAGTATATATATAATGGACTACATAGAATATAAAAATAGATGGAATCCAGTAATATAGATATAACAGAAGCCTAAAGGTATTTACACCCAAACATTTTCAGTGTTGTCAGTCATTGCCCCAGAGTGGCACGATTCCTACTGACCATCATTTCCTTCCTGTTTGACACCTGTACTTTCCAATTTTACTGCAGTTATTACATTGAGTACATTAAATTCTTTAAATGCCAATATGAGCATGTCATTCCTGGGCTGAAACTTCTTAACTTAAGAAAAAAATGACCACAATTTAATGACAAGAATGGTCAGAGAAGCAAGCACAAACAGCCCCCTGCCATGAGGTTTTTAACTGACCGTCAACTGGCAGGAAGTTAAAATGGGAGATGGGGGTCTCTCTCTCTCTCTGCTCACACTCTTCTCCCCTCTGGCCTTGTGTCTCTTCTATGAATGACTCTGGCCCCATCCTTTCCTAGTGGTTCACGGGGCCTGAACTTCCACAAGAGTCATTCGCAGAGGAGACGCATAGGCAGAGAGGAGAGGAGTGTGAGCAGAGAGAAAGACCCCATCTCTCTCTCACCTTCCTGCCACTTGATTATCAGAGACCTCATGGCAGGGACTAGCTCATACTCTTCCGACCAATCTCATCATAAAATTGTTGTCACTAGTACACAGTCCCCACAACAATCCTCTGTCTAATTATGTCCGAGATTAGCACTTAAAAACCCAAAATAGCATCTGACGTGTCTTTCTATTTGCAGAAGGGCTCATGGGATGCATTAACAACACCCTCACTAGGTCTTTGGAGACTGTGGACAGGCCCAATAACTAAGTGCTAAAAGGAGTGGGCGCCCTGATATTTATCTGTTGATAACTGTACCAAGGGACTCAAGAGAATTCCAGAACCCTTTCTTGATAAAGCTGCCAAACCATCAGATCTGCTGCTGCCAGAACTAAAAATAGCTTAGTCTGGTTGGGAAAGCATTGGTCTGAGAGTCAGAAGGCATGGGGCCCTTGTTCTGCACTAACCGGCTTAAGTGTCCTTGCCATTTAACCTTTAGCCTCTCTGAACGTTGTGCTTCTTCTGTGCACTGGAGATGATGGAGCAGCAGGCCTTCCATCATGGGGCAGGTGGGTGTCCCAAAGAAGACAGTAGACATGAAAGCGCTTGGTGAATGCCTGGAAAGGGAGAGAGGGAAGGTCGTGATAAGAAAGCAGCCACACTGGAGACACTCCCCAGTTGTCATTTCAGCAGGAATCAAATCCTCCCACACTTGGGCCTTTGATAGTCTTGGGGTGGCCCTTTGGTGAGGAGATGACGCCCTTTGTTCTACTGCCTTCCATCTTGCTGTAAATTAGTCAGCCAGGTCCCCTCCTTGCCCACCTGCCTGCCGTATTACTCTAAGACCCGCGACTGCTTCATTTATGGTTAAGGCATGGAAGTCTCAAGTAACAGCCAGAAATGTGAATGGCTACTCTCAGCAAATGGGAGGTTACCCAAATCACAGGATAAATAAACACAGTTATTTTTCCTCTTTAAAAATAATTCTGTTCTTTTTTAAGACTTTAAAAATACAGTAGAGTTAAACAGTATATATTGAGCACTGACTATCTGCCAGGCTGTGTTAATGCTTTATTTACATTATTTCATTTATTAATCATGAAAAGGGCATCATTATCCCATCTTACAGGGGAGAAAACTGACATTCAGAGAGACTAAGTTCTGTCAAGCTCCCAGAACTACTGTAAATAGACTTAGGATTTGAGCTCCATTTTATTTCATACAAAACCCATGATCCTCTATATTATGCTGTTTTGCCTCAGAAATAGTATTCTCCACAGAAAGAAGATAAAGAGGAAGAGTTAGAAGCGTATGTTTAATCAAAAATAAAAAGTTCATAGGCCTCAGATAAATGCAGTTCTACCCTCACTGCTCAAGCCTCTCACAGAACATGAACACCGCCTGGCGAGAAGGGAGAAGAGGCTCTGGGTCAAATAAAAAGTGTGCAATTACTTGACAGTTAATGAGGAGCAGGACATAATCCTTCAGAAAACAAATGTGAACAGTTTTTGTATATTGAAGAGGTTTATATTTGAAGTCAGAATATGATGTGTACATATATTATTATTAATTGTTATTACTTAAAGTTCTTTTAAAGTGAGAGTAGAACAGGATATCTGAGCATCATTTTTCCTCTTCAGAGTCTGGCCATCTTGTTTCCCAATATAAGTCTCTTGAAGAACCAATTCAACCAAACATAAATTTTTAAGTTCTTTTCCTTAATTTAGTGGTTTAACCAGCTTATGTGGAAGAAGATGATCATAATTTAGCTTAACAGTTCATTGCATTACTATTTTTATATCTTAAAATAAAAATATTAGATACTTTGGGATATATGAAAGTTTTTTACTTCTTCCAGCCTTGGCACTTTTGCATCACACCATTTTTACCATTTAAAATCAATGACCTTAGCATCAGATTTGCCTGGGTTTTAGTAGTACTTTTACCACTTACCCATTACTAAATGTATATAACAATACCTATCATGAGATTATAGTGAAGATGGAAACAAATGAAATAATTTATGCAAACTTTTTGGCATCTAGGAGGTACCCAAAAGAATGGGAATACCATCTCTTCTGTCTCAGAATTTATAGCCTTTATTTTGTGAGTTTCAGGGTGATGTAGATGTGGAAGATACTTTTGGAAGCAGTGAGGACCGCATCCAGCTTTCTACCAGCTGTGTGACTTGGGCAAATGTCCTAATCTCTCAGAACCTCCCTTTTTTCTACTATAAAAAAGAAATAATAGTCCTATTTTGCAAGAATGCTGTGAGGTTTACAAATAACATATGCAGAGAATCTGACATGTGGTAGGTGCAAAATTAATGGCTTCTTTGTTTATCTTCAGATAAAATGATTTTTGTCCTATCAAATAGAGCTCATGATAGGTTTTATTTAAATGTTTTACTGCATGATTGTGGGTGATTTCAAACACCTAGAAACTTACTTAGGTGTCATTCTATGGTTGTCTCATGTAATCCTTTTTAAGCCATGTTTGGGTCTTGTGGGAATGCTCCTTATGAAGCCAATGAATGCAAAACTTCCTATCAGCTGTAATGGCCATTGACCCATCCACATGGGTGTCCTGCATAATTGTAGCCCAATTTCACCCTGAAGTCTTGGAAAGATTACATGACTCAGGCAGATGTAGCAGGCATGAGATTACAGGCCAAGAAGAAGAGGTCGGGGCTGTGGGCAGTATATTTGACAGGCTCATACACTGCAAGCCTTGTTCTGGGCCCCTTACAAAGCACCTCTTTAGGAGGAAAACAAGATGTTCTTTGTAAATAAAAGTTCATGCATTTGAGTAATGAAGTCATTTCCCAGTGCTGCAGTGAAAGATATTCTTCTCCCAAGCCTTTGGGTGAGGACTGTTGGGAGGAAGAGGGTGGCCAGCCAGTCTCCACGAAGGTACAAGCACAAAAAGTGCAGCAGCTAGTCTCTGGAAAACCAGAAGAAAGTGGGTGCCCTCCCCCTCTGCCATCTGAGAGCATCCACCTCCGGCTCCAGCCTGGGAATCCCTTTTCCACCCACCTTCCTGCAAACTAGCGGGGCCACATAAAAGACCTACATAAATATAGATAAGACATCCGGCACCTTGGCTAAATAAATAAGAGATGTGAGGAAGCAATCACAAAAGCTGAATATTCATCTGGGGCCCTTGGAGGGGCTCCAAACTGAAAGGGGAGGGGAGGCCATAAGGAAAGGCCCCTGCCAGTGTCTGAAAGGCCAACTTGGAGGGGGAGGGTCTGGAAGTGAAGGTAAAAAGGGAGTGGTGAGAATGGGTGTAGGAAGGAAGCCAGGACAGTGCAGCCCTCAGTCCAAACCGGCAGGGACAGGAGGTAGCCGGCACTCCTGGGGCTCATCCCAATCCTGTCGGCCGTTTGATGCTCAGCTTTAAGCTCCATCCATCTGTACATTCTTCGGCCAGAGCCTCTGGGGAGAGAGAGAGAAAGTGAGAGAGGCAACAGAGGGAGAAGAAAGAGAGGGAGAGGGGGGAGGGAGGGGGAGAGAGGGGGGGGGGAGAGAGAGAGCAGACAGGCTGTGGCTTACTCTCTGACTCTCCCTTTTTCTACTAAGTTGCTCCGTGGGCTGCCTTGAGTTCCCACATCTGGATACTGCAGACGCAGAGAAGGCAAAATAAGGGAGGCACCGCCGCACCACAGGGGGTACCGGCGAGGACCAGCAGTGGCCGAGCCCCTGGAGGAGCCCTGTCGGATGTCAGCGGAGAGATGGCTTTGAGCTCAGCCTGGTGCACAGTCCTGCCCCTGTGGCTCCTCTGCGGCGCCGCCTGCTCCCGAGCGGCGTCCGGGGACGGCAGTGCTTTTCCTTTTGACTTTGAAGGGAGCTCAGCGGTCGGCCGACTGGACCCGCCTGAGACCAGCGAACCTGGCGTGGCTCCCGGAAGCCTGCCGCCTCCGGCCAAGGTACAGTGTCCTATCATTGTCACCCTGCTGGGGCACCTGTGCCCGGGCGCTGTGTGTGCCACACTCATGTTCCTCTCTCTCCCCTCCTCTTTCCCTTCCCCACCTGCCTTGAGAGTTTCACCTGGACCAGGTTAGTTCAGAAACTTGAAATAGAGTTTTACTTTTTGTGTAGAGAGCTGAGGCTTTGGAATATGTCCCTGTTCAAGCTGACAAAAGGGCATATATCCTGCATACTCTGAGTCGGCACACTACTTTCACCTGGGGCTGTAGTGGCATGTTTGTGACTTTCCACCACTTGTATGACCCAGTAGAGTCATTTTTGTGAAGTCACAGCATAATGTGTGTGCCCTGTCATGGGCTTCCTGCTCCTCTGTGATGTCAGGACAGTGGGATCAATACTACAGGACCAATCCTTTCACCACAAATTAAACAGAAGGTCCTCTGCAACAGGGGAGGGTCAGGCAGATGGGGCACTATGGAAGCTACAGCACAGCAGATACCTAAAAGAGACATGAACCATTGTATTTCAGAAACAAGAAATCATGATGAAAATTAAACTCCATCCCAAACATAAATATGACGGGGATATGCTATTGATGATATGCTTATTCAAAGAGCTGCTGTTTGAGTCCCTTACAATAGCAAGCATAAGCAAAATGTAGAAATTGAGTAAAGGAGGATGAATCCAGAGTAAGTGATTTAAGAGCCGCCTGAGCCGAGATGGACAACAGCACATCCAGTACGTGGGAGATGCTAAGTAGGAGGAAAATGAAGTCACCTAAGTTCATGGGAAAGGAAAGAGCAGTTGAACCAACCGCGCACACACACACACCCCACACACATATCCTATAGCTATGGTTACAACTATAGAACCAAAGCAGTTATGTGAATTGATACCATTTCTAACAGCACTGAAGTCAGGATTATGGTTATTATCCTACTAATTGTTAGTATAACTGTAGTTATTAATTATTACTGATAAAATAAGATGCATGAAGATGGTCCTTCTTCAGGAGGGAGCCCTACCCATGCCCCCAGATGAGGGGAGGATGGGTAGAGCCAGAGACACTAACCTCCCATTGTGGTGTGAAATATAATCTCCATGAGAAAGAGGGTCAACTTTGTACTCAGACAAGGGGAGAAGCCAGACCAGGAGACACTACATGCAACGGGAAAGATTCATTTCTCTACAGGCTTGGAATTAAACCCCCTAGAAGCATTATCTCCACCTGTTGCTTTGAACACGGAAAGTCCCAGAATGAAATGCTTAAGAGTAGGATTGCCAGACAGAATACAAGACACCAAATTAAATTTGAATTTCAGATAAATGACAAAAAAGATTTTTGGTTATGTCTCAAATATTGCATGGGATGTATTTATACTAAAAAATTGTTCATTGTTTATCTGAAATTCAAATTTATCTGGGCATCCTGTATTTTTATCCGCTAATTTGGAAGAGACAGGCACACATAACTTTTTGTAACTCTCATTTCACAAAAAGTAAGAAAATAATTATTTGATTTTTAGGGAGCCTTAAATTTATTGCTGAGACCTTGAGCAATTTATTAATATACCCAAATGTTTAGTGAAATAATAGGAAGGCAGCACAGCAGTGTTTTAGGTTGCAGGCTTTACAGTCTGATGGTCCCAAGTCTAAATTTCAACTTATTTGCTCCTTACCTTGGGCAAATTACAGAGGCCCAACTTGCAGATAAACAAACTGAGGCTTAAAGAAGTTATTGATGTCTACTTCATATTTCACACAGTTATTGTGATGAAATTAGTTAAATACATACAGAGAGTGCTTACCATAGTGCTTGGTATAGTATAAATTCATGGATGATTAGATTAAAACCCTTATTTGGGAATATTTCTCAGAACTTTATTTTTATGGTGTTATTTTACTTAATATTGCTTGTCTGTATCCTTCCAGTCAGAAAGAATGCCCTGTAGTGAGTTAAATTTGTAATACGGTCAGAGACTAATAGGTTCAGAATGTCCGTTGAGGCTTTTGGTTTAGAGAAACAGAAAGAAACTATTAGTCATTCCGGAGGGTCAAAGTATATGATGTAGAAAGGGTGGGATTGGGGTAATTATGTTCCCACTGCATAGTTTCACATAATGCCTCTAGTCAGCCTGCGGTCCCATGGTGATCCCACCATTTGGGTTTCCCATGCTTTTTATAGCCAGTAAGGAGACCTGAAAGCAAATACATTCTTGAGATTTAATAACATGGTACAACCACTCTACTGAATTGGTTCAGGAGGTTGTATTTTCATCTAGAAAGAAAGAGGACATGAACTCATATAAGATATTCATTATTCATGGGAAGGTCCAGAGGTGGATGGAAGGATATTCTAAAAATACATTCATTTTATTTGAATTGGATTTATATGAATGATTATTCCTCAGTTCTCCTTCAAAGGGAAGGAAGAAAAATACTAAGCAAGCATGCAGCAGTGTGAGGTGCTAGGCCGACAATCTTCCTAAGGCTTTCCTAAGCTTCTCCATAGTAGGACTGGCAACCTCTCAACCCCTGAGCCCTCCACCCTCAATACAGACTAGGGCACTCTGAGTAAGGGGAACAAATAAATATGCACTGAATGAAAGGATGGAGAGTGCTGGCTGACCAAGAAGAAAGCCGCTCCTTTCCTTCTAAATTAAGCACTAGCTTCCCCCAGGATGCAAAGAATTGCAAAAGAGGAGCATCCATGGGTAACTCTGTGCTCATTGGTAGAATTTTCCCACCATCTGCTTTCTTGTAAGCAGATAATCCACTGAGTCCATTATTTGTGATAGAATGGTAAGAACAATGATTCTCAGTAGGCGGGGGTGGGCAAAGGGGAACCTAGTTTCAAAAAGTATGTTTAGCATTCTAATATTTCACATTTAAGAAAAGAAAAGTCTTCATTATACACACTATAGCAAGTGAAACTAGGCAGAAGCCTTCTTGATCAGTATGGAGAAGCAGAAGAACTGAAGGGGGTACAGGGATGGAGATGGGAACAGTCCTCCAGGAGAGGGTATCAGAGTGTCCTTGGGAAGAGTGACATTCTTGTCTATCAAAAAGAAGGAGTTATAAACAAGGTCAAGAACACTAGGTTAGAGGTTGATTAAAAGAAAACCTTAGTTGGGAATATTTCTCATAAATTTATTTTATGGTGCTATTTTACTTAATATTGCCACATCTGTTTGTCTATATTCTTCATGGCTAGGAAGAAACCACTCAGAGACTCAGGAGAGTGGAGAACTCTGCTGGAAGGACAAAGTGGGAGGCAGTGAAGAGCGACAGTGCTGTTACTGCCTTTGGTAGATTATTGAGAAAATAAGGGGAATAACTGACAATATTGAGCAAACTTCCCTGAGAGGATAAAACAAGAGTTTATCTCCTGGTAACTGGACTGGCTATTCTGGGTTTTGCTGATGCTGGTCTTAGTTTCCCTCCAAAAAAAATTAGTGCCCCATGAACCACATGTACAAGTGTATCTCACACTAGATAAACTTGCTGTTAAAAAAAAGTACCAAGAACTAGACTAATTCTGAGGGACTCTTCTTCTAGACTCTTTTCATGGTTGATCTGTGATCCCACGCAAGTAGTTAGGTGCTCTTCCACTGAAGGATTACAGTATGTTTATTAAAAGACAGCTTAGATCTCTTTCTCCTTCTGCTTTTCTTTTCCTTACCTTGCTCCCTTTGTAAAAGGTCCTGTAGACTCACATTAAGACCTCCAGTCACTGCCCTGGGCCATCATTCTGTACTGCTGTTCTACTGCTGTGCAGTAGGTAATATGCCCTCACTCCCCACCCCAGCATGCAGTCATTATTTCATTTACTTATTATCATCCAATGAAAATCCTACTACGTACAGAGCAAAAACAGGTGGCAGGAGGGACAGAAAGAAGGCAGAGTCACATCCTTATCCTCAAGGCGTAAACAATCTAAGATAGAAATACATATTCAGAACCACTATATAAAGCAGAATGAATTAATGTTCTATAAGAGTGGCTACCAGCTAAGTGCCTTGGGGATAATGTGGAAAAAGTATTACTCCTGAGCTAGGCCAGTAGGGCAAAAATACGTACTCACTAAATACCAAAGAAGGTTCCTGGGAAACATTATTTTAGAAGGACTGGAATATAGTAGCAGTAGCAGTAGCAGTAATAATAATAGCATGGCTTAAAGCTGACACTCATTGAGTATTTACCATGTGCCAGACACTGTTCTAAGCACCTTCCATGAGTTATTTCCTTTAACCGTCAAGACAGCTCAATGGGACTGGTATAGTTACTATCTCATTTTGCAAATGTGGAAACTGAGGCACAGAACATTTGCCCAGGCACCCTGCCTGGTAAGTATCATAGCTAGGAAGGAGATTATGAATGTAACTTGACTGTGCAAGAATATCTAGGAAAACGTGGTTAGGTAAATAGAATTATCTGTAGGAATAATTTTAGTCAAAGTTTAGGAATTTCTTAAAATGATGATAGATAAAATACTGTTCAAAGACCATTTATGCAGTGCTTGCTAGAAGAGTAGCATAAATTGCATGAAATTTTAGGATTACCAAAGAATTTAGATAACTCCCCCTCCCCTGTCCCAGTCTAAAAACTACTTCTTCATAAAAGACTCACATAGGAAAGAAAAAATTAACACTTGTTGATTCTATTATGTTCCATGAAGTTATGTTACTTAACATTCAATAGTGAAAATTATACCCACTTTACAAATAAGAAAATTAATGTTTGGAGATGGTAAGTACTTTGCCCAAGGTTTCCAAATTCCTTTCTCTTTTCCTAGCATATTACTGGCTCTCATTGATAGATGTCTTTTTTTTTTTAATGTAGCATTTTCTTGCATCCTATTTTTCTTTTAGAAGTATAGTCTAGTATGTTTCCTCTGCATGATGCTATGGTCTACATTAGATTAATTGGAGCAGAATTCAAAACAGCAGCACCCACAGAAATACATGACCTATCTTATAGAATTTAATATAAAATTTCTGGAAAATAGAGAAGTCCATTTACTATAATTCCAGAGTTCTCTGATTTAACCAGAAGAAACATTTTTTTAAAAAACTGTGGTCAAGTATACATAACATAAAATTTATTATTTTAACCATTTTAAATAGCATTAGGTATGTTCACCATCTATCACCATCATCACCATCCATCTCCAAAACTTTTTCACCTCCCCAAACTGAAACTCAATACACATTCAACAATAACTCCCATTAGCCTTTTCCCCAGACCCTGGCAACTGCCACTCTACTCTGTTTCTATGAATTTGACAACTCTAGGTATCTCACATAAGTGAAATCTACAATATTTGTTCTTTTGTACCTGGCTTATTTTATTTAGCATAATGTCTTCAAGGTTCATCCATGTTTTAGCATGTGTCCAAACTGCATTCCTTTTTAAGGCTGAGTAATATTCTGTTGTATGTACATATCACATTTTGTTTATCCATTTACCTGCCAGTGGACATTGAGTTGTTTCTACATTTTGGCTTCCATGAATAGTGCTGCTATGAACATTGGTCTACAAGTATCTTGTTGAGTCCCTGTTTTTAGTTCTCTTAGGTATATAACCAGAAGTGGAAGTCCTGATCCTATGGCACAAAGAAAGTTTTAAAACTCAGGTTTTTACAGAGGCCAACCAAAAATAACTGGGCAGTGAAAGGAACACATCCCGTGAGTGGTGGGGCCCAAGCAATAGCAGAGGAAGGGATGCCTTTTCCAGAGGGCACCCACCTCTCAGTGTTGCCATGTCTTCTGTTTTTTGAAGAGAAGACAGAATCCGGATTCTTAAGTGAAACTGCTGACTCTTCTTTTTTAATGCCCTGTGGGAAATTCATTTGGTGGCCCAATTCAGCCTAAGGACTGTTTATTTGCAGTCTCTGCTTTACAACATTTGAAATTCACCTTTCATCAAAGGCACAATGTGGGCATCTAGCCAGACAGATGTGTTATGAATCCAGCTCCTCTACCTTCTAGCTGTTTGACTTTAGGCAAATGAGTTCATCTTTCAGAGGCTTGTTTTGTTTGACAGTAAAAATACAATGTATTTGCCTTACAAGATATTTGTGAAATTTCAGTGAAATAATATGTATAAGCTGCCTATCTCAAAGTCTGCCCTCATTCTCTCTTCTATTCCTTCTTCCTCACCCTCTTTCTTCCACTGTCATTATCTACCTGCAAGTTAAGATTTATAATATCAATTTATTTGCATCTAAATTTTTACTTATTCTGTAAATTTGATTGCTTTCCACTTTTGCTTACATATTTGCTGATTATCCAACATTGGAAAAAAAGGAGACTAGTTTAATTTTTATAATCTATGTATCCCTAATGGCTCTTTATACTTAACCTTTTTCCAGCAATAGGATAATCTGAGCAGTTAAGAAAAATGAATGAATTTTTCCAAATCCCCAAAAAAACTAAGCAGAAAACCAAACACTTTTGATATTTCAAGGACTATTATCTTTTTTTTTCCTTTCACAATTAAATTCTCAAATTTCTTGACATCTATAACACCAAAAACACTCCTCTCCTGTAGGGTTTTTCCTTGCTCAAAGTAAATGTATAAATATAATGATGGCCGGATATAATTTTGAGACATTTGATTGATTAAAAACCATTAAAATTAGATCACCAGTCCATGCTCTGAGTTCCAAAACTTAGCATTTCCAAACAATTAGTTATGTGTTTTCTAAAGCAAGTAATCTGCTACTTGACTTGAGATATAGTGATCACATAGAAGGATATTTAATATCTACTCCAGCATTTGCCAAAGAGCATCATTCTCTTTTCAACTGTTTTTCTTTTTGCTCCTAGTGTGGTAAAGTTAAATTCTGGGAAATGGTTTACTAAAGGGAAGTTTAACCACAGATGTTTGTAATTCCAACTTAAGTTTCCCATCAAAGTCTTAATGAAATTCAGCTGCCAGCAGTTCAGCTCTGACTCTGAGTCTTTTTTATCATGAGAAACTTGGGAAAACAGCATTCTGAGGCTGAATGGTAGTGGGAAAATGTCCATACTCAAGCCCAAATCCTCTGCATAAAGAAAAAAATATATAAAGAAACAAATTCTGTTTTTTTTTTTTTTAAAAAGGAGAGAGAGGTGGTCAGATTACTTTGAATACCAGGCAAGATGACCCTCTTTTTACTTCCAGGAATGTCTTAGTTTGTGTGTTGTGTTTTCCTGGAAGCTGGAGATCTAGTGTTTACCTAAATGGAGTGAAGTATCAACGTTTATGACTCCATGAGAACCGACAAGTTGGAGAAATCCCATAATGTTAACAGCTGCATTAGCACAAGTCTCTCGGAGACTGGGGCAGTGATCCATGCTACATACTGCAGCTAAAAAGAGCCTTGAGCACAGTGCAGACTTTGTATATTAGTATTTTGAAATTATGCCCTCCACTACATGGAGTGGCTTGATTACTTTAAAGGAAATCTAGAGATCAAAGATGTCTTCACTAAAACTTGCCTCAGACGTGACTGTTATATGCAATACTATTGTCTATTTACAAAGTGAAAAGCAGCTCTGTAAAGCCAAATGTCAACCCAAGGGAATGCATAATATGGACACCAGCAGAAGGCTCAAATGCCAGGGCTGTAGAACCATCTAGAATCACAGCAAGAACCAGCACAAATTCAGGGTCTCAAACTTTAAATCAAGGCTGGCCTCTTCTTCTGCAGATTTATTCCACAGTGCTTTTCAAGGTTGACAGCCACAGTGTGTGTGTGTGTGTGTGTGTGTGTGTGTGTGTGTGTGTGTGTGTGTGTGTGTGTTTATCTTTGATGAACAGTGATATAACCTGACAAGCTGAGCATGTCCTAAGTGTAACTTCTCTTCCTGCTGATATGCTATGAGTCCTGGGAGCAGCAGAGCAGTTCCATCGTCTGTGATTCTGTCAATCCCCAGGTCACAGGTGAGGTGCTAAATGCCTGTTACTTGGAGAATGAACAGAGTCTGAATGCCTGGAGATGGGCCAGTGTTTCTTTGTGGTGCCTGAGTAATTGCCTCATTCTGTATTCTTCTCTTGGAATTGTTGTCTGTCATGATCAATGCCAGCAGACACCCTGAAATTCCACCCACCAGAGACAAGCCCTAAAGTCTCTATTGCAGCACAGAATTCAGCATAAAGGATACTGTTTGAATGCAGAGCCAGTGGGTGGTTATTATTGGATGTATAATTCTATTATACCTTGCAATGGGAACCATAAAATCAAAGGGATCATAGAATGTTAGATCTAGAAAGGGAATTTAGACGTTCAACCCTCTCATTTTGTAGTTCAGTAAACTGAGTCTCAGAGGAGCTGGGGTGCTTCACTCAAGGACACAAAACTTACTAACAACAGTGCCAGGAACTATGTCTTCTGACTTTCAGGTTTATGTTCTTTCAAATTGTTTCAATGAACTTAATAGTCCTTAGCTTTAGAGCTGGGAATCATTAAGTGAATATGTATTTTATATATATATATATATATATATATATATATATATATATATATATATATATATATATATACATACACACACACACACACACACACACACATATATATACATATACATATATATACACACACACATATATATATTTAAGAGAAAATTATTTACTTCTAACATACTATTATTCACTTTATTCTTTATTGTTTCTATTTATCCTTAAGCTGAATATCAGTAGGAGAGTCTCATAGAATTGAGTGGAGTGGGACAAGCAGTGGACTGTGTGTCTGAAACTATTCTGATTCTTGGCCATGCCATTAACAACCAGATCACCCTTACCAGTTAAAGGAACCTAGGCAAGTCCCTTCATCTACTGGGGCCTCAATTTCTACAGCTTGAAAATAATAAAACAAAATTAAGGTTACCTCTAGTAACAAAGTTCTATAATTATCTAATAACTAGATCAAATTTTAAACTAGTTAAAGGAAACTTGACTTAAGGGACAAAATCATTCAGAGTCACAGCTGATGTCCTAGTTAGAACCCCAAGATTTAGGAGTCTAGAGCCTGAAGGAAACACAAGTCCTGATCTGGTGAAGAGGGTTGGGTGGGGATACTTTGATAGAGTCCTTTTTCCCCCTCACAACTCCAGAGGCAGGGCTGAGGATGGTTTTTGCAGGACAGAGCACTGACCCAGCCATGGACATGAAGGCGACACACCCAGGAGGCTTTCCAGCCAGTATCAGCTGCAGATACCTAAGTGTGTCCAATAATGTTAACAGTCTCCCACACCAGGGTTCCTGAGTGTTGCCACCTGCCCTATTCAGACTCTTCAGGGTGACTTTAAACATGAAGCTCCACATGGAGAAACAAGAAGGATGACAATGGACGAGATGAGGGACATGGAGAACTACATGTCCAAGCATCTCCTAGTGCTTAAGTGGCATATGACAGGGATTCCGGAGAGGAGAATGTATTTTTACTCCAGGCAAAAGGAAGGAGGAGCCAGTGAGGGATTACTGATTCATTTTAAACATCACTGAAATCACTGCATTACAATAGACATAATACCACTACCAACTGAGGCTTCATGGCAAGGTAGAAAGGAAGTCTTAATTTGATAGCCTGCTATAGATTGGGCAGAACGCAACATTTGGAAGCAGATATTTTCAAGGACCTCTCTGAAAGCCAGAATTGCCAGTGTGCGAGGGCACCTGCCCTGGCGTGTGAACGGCTGTCAGGAGGAGGGGTCTAAATCATAGAGACTCAAAGTGTGGCCCCAAGGACAGCAACACCAGCAGCACGCAGGCCCGTGTTGGGGATGCAGACTCTCAGGTCCCACTGCAGAATCAGAATCTGCATTTTCACCAGACCCCTAGGCTGTTCATATGCATATTAAAGTATGAGAAGCTCTAGCCTCTAAAATGCAGCTGGGCTTGAATTTTAATGGACTTGGGGAAATTGCGAATCCAGAAAAGGGTAGCGTTTTGACTTAATTATAGAAAAGCCTAAAATACAAAACCAATCATGGCTATGTGGGGCCAATGACAGAGCTCAAAGGCCCACTCAGGTACTAGCTCCTGGCCTGAAAAGGTACACTTTAGAGTAACAAACAAGCTTCAGAGCAAAGTGCTGTTTCAAGGTATCTGGAGGAGCTGAGAGGGGAACATCACTTCCTGAAACCATGGCCTGCACATAGTTAGGTGTTCAGGAAAGGGATTTAAAGAAAGATATGAAATGGTAGGGAAGGTTTCCTACCCCCTCCTACAGCCTAGAAACAGGACTACTGGAGACTCTGTCCTTGAGAGAAAGGGAGTGGAGATGGGAAAAATTTACTTGTGAAATTTTCTTGAAAATTGGGTGTTGCTAGACTCTTAGGAAACAGTGGGATTGTTTCTCTTGCTAACGAGGTTTTCTAATTCACGATAATGTGTCTTCGGGGAGTGAGGAGTGTGGTCCGTGATCTAAACTAGAAAGATAATGATGAAAGATACGGAAGAGCTAGTTCTCCAGAATGAAAATTCCCAAGGCTAGTCCTCAGGCTGTACTTTTTGAGAGGGTTAACAGTTGAAGGAAAGTCCTCTGGAGACAGGGTCTCTGCCTCTTTCTGCATCAAGAATGGTTGTCCCCATTCTCCTGGCAGACTCCAGGTCTCCTTCACACAGCCTCAGTCCTAAAAGGGCCCCTTTTATTATTTTATAACAGCCTGACAGGACAGCTGTCATCCTTTTAGTTTTAATTCCTAAGCACTTGATTAGTATTTGCTGTATCCTAGGCATTGTTCAAGGCACTTTATATGTATTCTTAATTCATTTATTGCTCATTAAGTAATGAAGGCACTACTGTTAGCACAATTCTACAGATGAGGAAACTGAGTCATAGAAGCTTAGTAACTTACCCACGGTAACAGTTTAGGGAATCTGGCTCCAAACTCTTAAGCTCTGACCTGTAAATGACCCTCTAACATCTGTTTCTAAATCTCATAATGCCTTACAATAGCTCAGCTAACAAGGGTTCCCAGTATCATACAGGAATGCCAGAGTAGTCTTAGTAGTTGATGAGTCTATTAAAAAACATTTAAATTAGTCGTATGTTTACACTTTGACTTGTTTTTTAAGGTCTAGAGTAAACTCACTCTATCATTTCAGTAACAATGGGAGGTTCTTCTTTAGACATAACAGGCATAAAGACTGACATAATATCTGAATGTGTATATATTTATGTATCTCCAGCTATGCTAAGCATTAGTCATTTAGTGGAATCTTTAGTTTACATTAGGGACCTACAACTTAAAAGAACTTGATAGAAGGCTAAAGAAAGAACTTGAACTGTAGTAAAATCCGGCCCTCGGGGGAAATGATTAGACAAAGTGTGTCAATAATAGGAAAACTGAGTGAAGGTTTAGAAACAGTTTGTCTTTTAAATTCTTTCTCTATAAATGACAATATGGAAAGAAAGGGAGTTTAGCAACAGAAAGGATTCAAGTCAGACCTAAAAGACACATAGGCTGTTAGCTTCTTAACTAGAATTTTTCAAGCACTATATAAAAGCATGTCTGATAGAAGTTGAGTTAATCATTAAGGGCACAGTGATTAAGAGCTGAGCAAGGCATCAGGAAAGGCACCAATGATTCCATCTGGAGCAGACCTGGGTAGGCCCTGCTCTCCTGGACTAGGAGGGTAGGTGTGGTAGCAGTCACCACTGGTACCTAGGAAAAGGGAAAGTGTTATAGCAGTGGTCCCCAAGGTGGTCATACCCAAGAATCTCTACTGTTTCTCCTATTTCTCTAGCTTCAGGTTTTGAAAGGTTTTGCTTACTGTATTAGTTTGCTAGGGCTGCAATAACAAAATACCACCGACTGGGAGACTTAAACAACAGAAATTTACTTTCTCACTGTTCTGGAGGCTAGATGTCTGGATTCAAGTTGCTATCAGGGTTGGTTTCTGATGTGAGCTCTCTTCCTGGTTTGTAGATGGCCATTCTCTCTCTGAGTCCTCACATGGCCTTTTTTTTTTTTTTTTTCTGTGCACATGCAGAAAGAAAGACAGAGATCTCTCCCTCTTTTATCAAGACACCAGTTCTAGCAGATTAAGGCCTTACCCTTGTGGTCTCACTTAACCTTTATTACCTCCATACAGGCTCTACCTCCAAATACACTCACATCACTCACATTGAGCACAGAGCTTCAACACATGAATTTGGGGGGAGGAGAGGACATAACTGAGTCCATAACACCTACCAAGTATGTTAATCAGTAACTCATTTTTTAATGAAGTACTTTATAACAACAAAAGAGAGCTTATTATAAAGTAAAATAATCAGTGTTATCATCCTGTATTTTCAGCCAAAAACAAACACAAAATTTAGCATTTCATTTTAGTTGTACATTTTTATAAGTATGTCACAATTAATTTTTATTAGATATTTTGAAATATGGAAAATAGTATGTTGGGCCCTATATTAACACCCTGTCTTCCTTAGGTGTCCAGGGATACTTTCTGATTGATCAGCATTAGTATCTTTATTCTCTTATTTTAAAAAAGTCCCCACTACCTCAGCAAGTTCCATGTACACTACAAAGATGAGTAAAACATCATTAAAGAGATAAAACAAGTAATACAACTAACAGTAATACAACTAAGTTGGTATGTTATAAAAACTCTTAGGGGGTTTAGAAGGAATGTTCTCTCGGTGGGCAGTTCACAAGTGACTTCATGGAAGAGGTGCCATTTGAGTGGAATCTTTAAGACTGAGAAAAATTCAAGCTGAGGGAATAGGACAAATAAAGACAAAAATCACAGGGTTTCTTCTGGAAAGGGATATAGTCCTAGTTGGTGGGACTAGACAACAAGGAGCCACTGAAGATTTCAGAGCAGAAAAGAAGCTCAATTAGAATTCTTCATCAATATTAATGCGGAAACAGGCTATCAGATGGAATGGGCAGTAGGCAGCAGAAAGCCTGGAATCAAGGTAATTTATATCACTGTACTGGTAATTGTCCCGGATTCACATAGTGGCCATGGTCTGGAAAGGAGAGAATAGACACTGGGTCATTGCAGAGATTCTATCAAGATGATTTGCCATGTATGGAGAGCAAGGATAACAGAGAAGTCACAAGTGTTGCTGATGTTTGTAAAAATGTATTACATCATGGGAAAAAGAGACCTTTTAACACAAGACCTATTAAATCAGTGGCTTTCAAGCTGAGGCTTCGTGGAAATGCCTCAGGTATAACTTGAGGGGAGGGAGGATAAGAAGCAAGAAGTTGGGGCTATGCTTCCTTCAACCAGTGCATCTTCTTTTTTATCTGTTTTATAGTTGAATTATACATGAGATTTTCCTGGGAAAAAAAAGGAATTTTCTGCTCGAAATATTTGAGAACAATGATGCTGAGGGCTTTTGAGATGGTATTCTAAATCATGACAGGTCTCCAAAATGTTGCCCAAAATCTTGTTCAAATCAGTGCCTTCTAGGCAATTTCTCAGTGTTACACACACTTGCCTCAGGGCCAGTGCATGTTGCTGATTGCACAGAGCAGCTGGCTGGTACTCTGAGCACCCCTGCAGGAGCTCCAAACACAAGCTAGAAATCTCTAAACAATTGGTGTTCTCCTGAGAGATATTTTTGTGCTTCCTGTTCCCTGTCTGAAGATATTTTTGGCTCTTTCCTAGGAAATGAGGAAATTCCACTTTTGTCTCAGTTATTACCTGGAATTGCGGAGGAAAACAGCAAAGGAGTTTTGAGAAGTTTTGGAGGGTGGTAGTGAGTAGGACAGATAACTGGTATCTTTCAATCCTCAAAGGAACAGTCAGATGTTTACATGGTTCTTAAACCAATTATTCCATCATCATTAACATCATCTTATCCTAAAACCTAAATCACATTTTCTTACCTGAACTCTGAACTAAAAAGATAGCTCTTAGTCTTATTTTCCCATCCCTCAACGCATTACACCCATCTGTGGTCCTTCATATTCCAAAGGCCAAAATGCTTCCACTATGAATGTTATGTCTAATGAAAGGGAATAAATAAGTATTTAAAACTGTATTTTCTTTATCTTTTTTATTTGAATGGAAAACATGACACCTTAAGCATTTCAGTGTCATGAAGGGAGGTGCCACTTATTTTATTTTGCTTTATGATACATACTCAGAACACTGAGAAAGAACTAATCTTCTGATAAATTAGGAAACCTTCCTATTATCTCAACCTGTAATTTATTTTTAAATCGTTTTTTATTTATTTATGTATCTATTTTATAATATCATATTTTTAAAATTGAAGTATAGTTGATGTGCAATATTATGTTACAGGTATATAATACAGTGATTCACAAATTTTTAAAGGTTATACTCCATTTATAGTTATTATAAAATACTGGCCATATTCTCCATGTTGTACAATACATCCTTATAGCTTATTTTATACCTGATAGCTTGTACCTCTTAGTCCTCCACTTCATCTTGTCCCTCCCCTTTCATCTCCCCACTGGTAACTGCTAGTTCCTTCTCTACATCTGTGAGTCCATTTCTCTTCTGTTATATTCACTAGTTTGTTGTATTTTTTTAGATTCCACATGTGATATTTTACAGTATTTGTCTTTCTGTTTGGCTTATTTCACTCAGCATAATGCCCTCCAATTCTATCCATGCTATGCACCAGAAACTAAAACATTTTAAATCAATTTACTTCAGTTAAAAAGCAAGCAAGCAAAGAAAGAAACAGCCCATTTAAAATATGGGCAGAAGAACTGAACAGACATTTTTCCAAAAGAGGAAATGCAGATGGCCAACAGGAACATGAAAAGTTGCTCAACATCACTAATACCAGGAAAATGTGAATCAAAATCACAATGAGACATCATCTCACACCTGTCAGAATGGCCTTCATCAAAAAGAACACAAATAACAAATGTTGGCAAGGATGTGGAGTAAAGGGAACCCCGGTACACTGTTGGTGGGAATGCAAACTGGTGCAGCCGATGTGGAAAACAATATGGAGGTTTCTCAAAGACCTAAAAATAGAACCACCATATAGCCCAGCAGTTCCACTCCTGGGCATATATCCAAGAAAAACAAAAACTTTAATTCAAAAAGATACATACACTCAGTTATTAACAGCAACATTATTTATTATTGCCAAGATACAGAGGCATCCTAAGTGCACATAAATAGATGAATGGATAAAGAAGATGTAGCACATATATGCAATGGAACACAACTCACCCACAAAAAAAGTATATTTTGCCATTTGCAGCCTTTCATTCACTTTTTTTTTTCACTTCAAAAATCAGAATTTTATAACTGCATAAACATTTCCATTGCATCAAAAACAAAATACCTACAAATAAACGTAATCAAGGAGGTTACCTATACTCGGAAAACTGTAAAACATTGATGAAGGAAATTGAAGATGATACAAGAAATAGAAAGATATCTTGTGCTCTTGGATTGGAAGAATCAACATTATCAAAATGGCCATACTACCCAAAGCAATCTGCAGATCCAATGCAACCCCTGTCAAAATACTCACAACATTTTTCACAGAACCAGAACAAACAATTCCAAAATTTATATGGAACCATAAATGACACTGAATTGCCCAAGCAGTCTTTTGTAGGTCTTTTCTTTCTTCTTTTTGTTCTCTTTTCTTATGGTTTGATGACTAGGCAAATTCCTTTAACATTTGTTGTAAAGCTGGTTTGGTGGTGCTGAATTCTTTTAGCTTTTGTTTATCTGTGAAGCTTTTGATTTCTTCATCAAATCTGAATGAGAGCCTTGCTGGATAGAGTATTCTTGGTTGTAAGTTTTCTCCTTTCATCACTTTAAATGTATCATGCCACTCCTTTCTGGCCTGTAGAGTTTCTGCTGAAAAATCAGCTGATAACTTTATGGGAGCTCCCTTGTATGTTATTTGTTGCTTTTCTCTTGCTGACTTTATGTTTTCTTCTTATCCTTAATTTTTGTCAATTTAATTACTATGTGCTTTGGTGTGTTATTCTTTGGGTTGATTCTGTGTGGAACTCTGAGCTTCCTGGACTTGGATGGCTGTTTCCTTTCCCAAGCTGGGGAAGTTTTTGGTTATTATCTCTTCAAAAATTGTATCAGGTCCTTTCTCTCCCTCTTCTCTTTCTGGGGCCCCTATAATGCAAATATTATGTGCTTCAAGTTGTGTCAGAGTTCTCTTAAACTATCCTCATTTCTTTAATTCTTTTTTTTTTTTCTGTTCTGCAGTAGTGATTTCCACTAATCTGTCTTCTAGCTCACTGATCCATTTATTCTTCTGCCTCATGTAGTCTATTATTGGTTCCTTCTAGTGTATTATTCATTTCAGTGATTTTATTTTTCAACTCTGTTTGGGTATTCTTTGTATTTTCCAACTCTTTGCTAAAAACTTCGCTCTAAGTTCTATACTTCTCTTGAGTTCTCTGAACATCTTCACCATCATTACTTAAAATTTTTTCTCGGACAAATTGCCTATCTCCTCATCACTTATTTCTTCTGGGATTTTATCTTGTGCCTTGGCCTAGCAGATATTCCTCTGCTGCCTCATATTGTCTATCTTTCTATTTGTATTTTTAGGTAAGTTAGTTACATTTTTTGACCTTGGAGAAGTGGCCCTCTGTGGGAGACGTCCTTTGTGTCCCAGCAGTACACTCCTCACCCAAGGGCCAGGGTACAGCCGGTCCCAGTGTAGAGTCTGGCCTGTGTTTGTGGATTCCTTTCACAGGCTTTGAAATTGTTGTTTTCTTATTTCTGGTATCTGCCTCCTGGTGGATGAGGCTGGACTAGAGGCTTATGCAGGTTTCCTGGCAGGAGGAGTTGGTGCCTACCCACTGCTGGGTGAAGCTTGGTCCTGGATCTCTGGTGGATAGGGTCATATCTAGAGGCCTTTGTGGCTCAGGAAGTCTGCTGATGGGTGGGGCTGCATTCCCATCCAGTATGTTGTTTGGCCTGAGGTTTCCCAGCCCCAAGCCTACAGGCTATTGGGTGGGGATAGGTCTTGGTGCTAATGATCTAATCAAGATGTCAGCCTCCAGGAAAGCTCATGTAGATGAACACTCCTGGAATGTCTGCCAGCTTTTGTGTCCCCTGGGTAGGCTGCAGGAGACTCTTCAAAACCAGCAGGCAGGTCTACCCCAGGTTCCCATGAAATCACTGCCTCTGCCCTCGGACCTGGCACACTCGAGATTCTGTGCACACTTCCCAAGAAAGTGAAGTCTCTGTTTAACCTAGTCTCGTGGGGCTCCTGTAGTTAAGCCCCACTGGCTTTCAAAACCAGATGTCCTGGGGTCTCCTCCTCCCAATGCCTGAACCCCAGGCTGGGGAGCCTGACATGGGGCTCAAAACTGTCACTCCTGTGGGAGGGCCTCGGTGATTTAATTATTCTTCAGCTTATGGGTCGCCCACTTGCAGGGTATGGGGCCTGATTATATCATGAGCACACCCTTCCTACCGTCCTGCTGTGGTTCCCTCTTTAAGTTTCCAGTTGAAGAAGACCCTTTCTGCTAGGTTCCAGTCTTTTTTTCTGATGGTTATTTAGCAATCAGTTATGGTTTTGTTGTAGTCATGAGGAGAGGCAAGCCTATGGCTCAACCTGTAGTTTAAAAAGTACAGCTTCAACAGAATATTACTCAGCCATTAAAGAAAGAATGAAATAATGCAATTTGCAGCAACACAGATGGACCTAAGGATTATCATATTAAAGTGAAGTCAGATAGAGAAAGACAAATATTGTATGATGTCACTTATATATGGAATCTAAAAAAATGATACAAATTAACTTATTTAGAAACCAGAAATAGACTCACAGACATAGAAAACAAACTTATGGTTACCAAAGAGGAAAGTGGTTGGGGGGACAAATTAGGAATTTGGGATTAGCAGATATACACTACTATATATGAGATAGATAAACAACAAGTAACTACTATATAGCACAGGGAACTATATTCAATATCTTATAATAACCTATAACACACAAGAATCTGAAAAGAATATATATGTATAACTGAATCACTTTTCTGTACACCTGAAACTAACACAACATGGTAAAGTAACTATACTTCAATAAAAAATGGTTTTAAAAAAACTATTGATATTGGACAAATATTATTCACAACTGAAAAATACTGAAAAATTCTAGTGAGTACTAACTCAGTTGAAAAACAATTTTAATATTTACAAAGCTTCCTACATATTTCCACCTTTATTCCTTGCAACCATTTTACAAGCCAAGCAGGTCAGTGGTTATTATCTAATTTATGTAAACATGGAGAGGTTAAAGTTTCATAGCATAGAACCATAGCTGGACAGCAGGAAACTTTACAGAATTCTAGACTGTTAGGATGGGAAGACCCCAGAAAGCATCGTGTCACTAATGTCATCGAAAGAGGAAGGAGCCAGAAGTTAAGGAACTTCCTCAAGGTCCCATAGCAGGTTTCTAGAACTGGAACCAACCAAGTTTCCTGACTCTTAGAGCAGTCCTCTTGTTCTACTGAATCATAGCATGGATGCCATTACTAGAACAAACAACAGGGGTAAGGAACACCTGATGATCTTTGTGTTGGGATGTTAAACAAGCTGGATCAGATAAGAGCATATCAATGTTTACCTTCTTGTTAGGACTTATGTCACCATCTGTGCCGTATCTCTGAAAATTTAACTCCTAAAATATGAAAATTCTCTTGCCCTTTCGGTCATTATATTTATCCCAAATTTGAATTTAATTTATAACCACATTACTCATCCTTCTTCTTTCATTTCAAGGATTTTTGTTTTGGCTCCATATGGCTATTGACCCACTTAAACTATGCTTTCAGCACCTATACTTAAAAAGAAAGCTTTCAAGTACAGTAAGATTTCAGAATTTCCTGCTAGAGTTTTCTGATGGTCATATAAAAATAAACAACACATCCTGGATCTTAAAAGGAAGAAAGAAAAAAAAAAAAGATCTATTTCAAAAATGAACAATAACCCTTTTGTTTTAAAACAATTGAAGAACTAAGTTTAAAAGTTCCCAGACCACATTATGTCTGCTATTCCCCCTGCACACAGTCATCATTCAGGTTTCCACATGACTTTAAGAAACTTCTTTATCATGTAGTAAAACAACTGCAACATAAGAAATTAATGAAGAAAATGAAATGTGTGCTGGCACCCAAGTGATCTACTCTGGCAGTCGTTCCCTGCCCCAACCTGCTTTATAACAGTACTGAGATTTGGCATCCCCATTTTTCTTTGTGGAGCTTTTCCACTGCTGATTTCAAAGCCAAGCCATTCTACTCTTGTAACAGCAAGGAAATATATAATACTTGTTTCTCAAACACAATCTAGAATTCCCCAGAGAACTACAGTTAGTAAATTCCAGGGACTGCCCCAGGAATAGCAGCTGCTTAGATGTACCCTGAGTCTAATAGAGGTTAAGAAATAAGGAAGATTTCAGGGGGTTGGGGAAGCCCACGTGTGGTCAGCAAAATAGGAAGGTCTTTGGGAAGCTGAATAGCTCCAATCTGCTGCCCACTTAGTGGTTCATTTTCAAAATGGTGGGCACCATCATCCCTTGTTCTCTTCCCTGGTCTTTGATATGAGGAGGACCCTCAGTATGGTGAAAGTAATACTGTATTTAAGGAAATATAAATATCTTTGTAAAATGAGAGTAATAATATTTATGGGGAAAGGATAATATTCTTTGTAAGGTGCTTAAAATCTCTGGATTTTATTAAAGGGCTGGGCTCTTCCTATTCTCAAAGAATATTCGTGATTATTTTGGCAGGTGAAGCACATTTTTCCTGTGACCTGTGTTTTTGGACCTGCAATATATCAAAATGTTCAGTGGAAATAAGCATTTTGTTGTTGTTGTTTTTCTCCAGAAACATCTTTTTTATCTGCTCTTCTGTTAGTTATTTTGAAAGCTAACAAGTGTTGGACCCTTCTTTTAGTTTTAAGACATTATATCTTCATCTCAGATTATCTAAACTATTTCAATTTTCCTTTGATTACAATCTCTTTTTTAAATCTGCTAACATAAGTTCATGTTCATCTAGAAAATATGCTTTCTCCTCAAAGTCATGAGTAAGCATGGATTTCCTTTGACCTTAGTTCAAATTATCTAAGAAATTTACAAATTTTAAAAAAGGAGAAAAAACTAAAATAGTTGAAGCTTTAAAAGAGGATAGACTTTTGCTCTATTTCAGCTGTTCAGTGACTGGGTTATTGACAGTAGAGTACTAAAAACCAAGTGCACTAGATTCTTGCTTTAATTATTGAGATTCTCAATCAGTTGAATCAATCTTGTAGCTATTGAGAGCACCACACAACCAAGTATCTATGTCACCACTCCTTTTGCTCATCTCACTTTGGGTAAAATGCATTAGATAGCAGAATAAAAGAGGATAAAATTAGAATTTTCTCTTTTTACAGTTGAATGACATTCTCCCCATGGATAAATTATAAGTTGGAAATTACTGTCAATTCCAAAATTCCTAACGTTTAAGCCACGTGAGAGTCCCTACGGGATCCTGGTGACCACAAAGAATTAATGAGGCTTCTAGGCATACCTAACACTTAGTTCAGGCATTAGGGCATGCCTATAAAATTATATGCAATGTGTGGAGAGAGGGTCGTAACTCCGTGTGAGTATACTGTAATCCAGAAGGTTGCTGAAGATGTCACATGAGTTTAATTGCTGATATTAACCAATCCTTCCAAAGACGATTGGGAGAAGCAGAAAAAAGGTCGGTCCATCTGGTGCCTTTTATTGAAGTAGATTACGGGGGTGACGGATGCCTGCTTTGAGCAATAAAACATCAGAGGGAATATAAGTTTGAGCCTCTCTGCCTTAAGGGGAGTGACTAAAAATTGCCCTATGTTACCCAATATTTCAGCTTCAGCTTTCTTCCCTCAAGAAAACCTTGCACAAATGCCACCTCCTCCAAAGACCCATTCTTGATCTCTGCCTTCCACCCAATGTTAAAAGTAATTTCCCTTTTCACTCTCTAATCATTCCTCTGTACCTCTTCTGTGTTATGATTCTTAGCACTTTCTACCATATATTATAATAAGTTACATCTACACCTTAAATGCCGCCACTAAATTCCTGGAGGCCAGCAGCATCCTGGATTCATCTTCTGATTCCCAAATTGCCTGTATAATAGTTGCTCCAGTATAATAGTATAATAGTTGCTCAAAAAAAAAAAAATAGTTCATGCATTCCTTATTTGTTGAATGCCTACTTTGTGCCACACCCTAAACTGGTCCTTGGGTAAACAGTGCTACATGAAACAGACAGAACGAATAAACGATCATATCAAATAACGAAAGCCAAAACTGTGCCTAATTTTCTATTTGTGGCATGTGCCTATTCTGACATAATCCTGCTGTATACTTCTGATGAACAAATAGGCATTCGGCTTGACATCAATAGCAAACCATGGTGTCCCTAGGCTATTCATTCCAAGAGCTCTGCCTTGTGGGTGAGAATGCCTTTTAAGCTAAAAGCTTTGTCTTTCCCACTGTATATGGAAAAATTGACTATGCACTTTCATGGAGAAGGTCTAGCTAAGAAATGTTTATGTTGGAACAAGCCCCATCTCTAAATCTGGGCTTGTCGCTGAATGGTATTTTGTTTCCTTGGATCAGGGAAGGGGTCTGGAAACATCTGTAACTAAAGTATTGTTTTAAAATCAGCACAAGTTTTCCCCCTCAAATGACAGATAACAAAATTACTTTAAATCAAACACTCTCAGCCTTCCTCATTCATTTCCTTTCATAAATGTGTATTATTTTGCTGTCATTAAAACGGCAGTGCAGAGAATAGATCTGTAGCACTCCAGGCACTGCCATCTCCTTTGCAGTCATTTTCTTCTCACTTTGTTTGTGTAGTTTACCTTCACTTTTATAAGCATGCTCTAACAGAATAACTATCTGGGTCACAACAGTAATTTGGGGGCAAAATTTTAAAGCTACAAACAGATAATCAGATTGCAAAGTGATTCTGAAACTACCCTCCAGAATTTTTACTAAAAGGAAAATGTGCAGGTCATTTATGCCTTTTATCAATGTAAAATTGAATGAAATAAAGATTTAAATTAAATAGTATTTTACCAAAATCACAAAATGAAATCTTAGGGGAGGGAAGGTGGGGAGAAAAATCATAGGAAATAATCCCAAACAAATAACATGAAAAGGATAGAAATTCTGTACCAACTTTGACTATTATTCATGTTCTAAAAATAAAAGACTATGATCAGTTCATGATATTATAGTTAAAGTTTTGTTAGTATAGATCTACCATTTGTTGGAAAAGTCTTTCTGTTGTTTTTTTAATTAGCTCCCCAAATTGAGGAGCTAAATGTTCAGGATGGTAACTCATTTGCCTTGTGTTCTGTAAGCAGTTGGTGTTTGATATATTTATATGTTTAATATATTTATTTGATATATAATTATTCATGAACTGTATGAAAATGGCCTTGCCATCAGAGTCTCTGAACAGACCAACACACTGAAATACTTCAGTTGTGGCCTGAAGATTCATTTTCCTGAGCCATTTAAGTGCTTGACACATAGTAGAGATGTAAACTATTTGTTTAATAAATTCTACTGCTCTCATTTTACAAATAAGAACACTTGGGGTAAAGTCTCACTGTCACTTGGCTCATAAAAGTTGTCTTATAAAATATATCAATGGCAGTGTAGGTTCATTTTATATCTTAAGTTTTGAGCCAGTCACAAACTCTCTGTGGGAGCTAGCCTCCCTCAGTGTTGAAGGATCAAGGTGTTGGTTTCATGGCTGAGTCAAAATTATAGTGATGGTATTTTACTAATACAACTTATGGGTCATAGTTTTCCTGTTAGATGGGCCAGACCCATGTCATGCTGTCATATATTCTGCCTAACCAGACATCTGCTTCCTATTCATAAGGGGAAACACCTGCACATGCACTGGTGTGTATTACACAAAGGAGCATCCTTTCCTAAGGCCCACTGTCAGATCCCTCAAATGGAACAAGGGAGGTGTCAGGAACCAGCTTCTACATGTCATACAACCAGCTTCTAACAAGAGTTGACTTCTCTAATGAGTAATCTATTACTTGCTTTTCAGAATATCTGCACTATATAGAAACTGTTAAAAATTGAAACACCAGCTGTAAATTATTATATTTAAATGATACAAATAATTGCCATATACCAAATCTAGTCATTACAGAGGGCTGATGGGCAATGTTTCCTATCTCAACTGAGCCACCCACTCAGAGAAAACCTGAGCAAGGTTTAAAAGTGTTCTTGCCCCTCACCTGCCCCCTCTTCTCCATCCCAACCCACACCACTCCTTCACCCTCATGCCTGGACAGTGGTAGTTAAGACCTTTTGATGATGACGGCACTCACCTGTGAAATAAGGTAGACAGTACTAATGGAATAACTTTAATGAGATTCTTGATAAATCTGGTAACCATGAGCAGAACTGATTTTTACCCCAGATATGACTGTGAAAGGCAGAGGTAAAAAGTGTGGGCCTGTCTGCAGCCCCAGAAGAGGAATGAGCTTCAGCACAATTCCCACAATACTTAACATCCCTTCCTTCATTATCATCAAGAAGTGTGGCTTAGTGGAAGGAGCACTAAGAGTGGCATCAACTTGCTGTATGTACCTGACTTTAAGTAAGTCCCTTACTTTTCTAGGTTACAGTTTTCCAAATGTTAAATGAGGGGTTAGATTAGGGAACCACTAAGATCTTTGGCAGCTCTGGAATCCTGTGATATTGTAATGGCAAGCTACATTCCATACATGCTCATTAAGCACCTGCTATGCAAGGCACTGAGGATACAGTGACAAATCAGACAAATCCAATTTCTGGTCTCAGGGAGTTAAGTCTTTTCAGGAAGAAAGACAATGACCAGTAACTTCAGGTGTCATTGCCAAACTGTGTCCCACAATGAGTTATGGCTCACTGAAGAGCCACCAGTTAAAACAGATAACCCTAGAACAGACACATCCAAAAGGGAGGGAGGAAACTAATAGCTACTGAACCCCTTCCATGCCCTTCCATTGGACTTTAAATGCACAATATTAGTTGATCCTCACAATCACTCTAGGTGATAACATGGTGATCACTCCCATTTTTTTCAGAAAGGGAAACTGAGACCTAGTATTAAATAAGTCAGGCAAGATCACCCAGTAGTAAAACTGGAACTGGAATCAAGATCTCATGCTTTTCACTGCTCCAAGTTGTCTCCAGAGGATGTAACTATAGGGAATTATGGCTTCTGTAAAGAATAGATTGCAGTGCATCACATCAGTGCACATAGGAGATAAAATGGTAAGATCTAGAAGTTGGGGGTTACCTCAATGCAAGCATATTTAGAGGAGAAATTGATTCATTCATTCAATAAATATTTACTGAACTGAAGGGCTGCCAGATGCATGGTTAACAAATGAGGACCTGAACAAGGATACACATGTGTGCACTTCTTACAATGCCAAAGAGTAGCTTTTCATCATATTCTGACAGTTTGGGGCACAAATTCTAAAGAAAAATTACCTAAATGTATGTGTTCCTGGGGAGGGGGTGGGAGAGGGGATTGTAAGCTGTTGGAAGAATAAGGGAAAAAAGAGAGAGACAACATATTTGAAAAGAAAATTCCCCCAACCATTTCATAGCTCTTAATTTCCTTGATTTGTTATTAACCGATTGCAACTATATTGAGAAACCTATCAAAATTGATTATTTGAAAGGGATCCCACCTTTGAATACACACTCTTAACTATTTGGAATCCCTAAAAATATGTTCCATCAACTAAACAGGGGAAACATGTCACTCTTCCCAGATTGTTATAAACTATGAAAGAAGAGTCCAGATTTGTGAGGTGCAACCCATCTTTAGATGGTGCAGTTTCGATCTTCAGATGGATAAAATTCAATTTGCTAGCTGTTTTCAGTCCATTACAAGCTATTCCAAAAATATGTCCTGTAAGAGGCACTTATATTCATGTTCTTTCCTGACTGTGGCCCCGAATGGGACAACTTACATATCTGTCACCACCAAATTAATGTTTAGAATAATTATAGCTAAAAAAGAGCTTTCCACTCAACCAGAAAAGTTATCTCCCAAGAGTTGATTAAATTTATATGAAATGTAAAGTTGAGTTCAAGATGTTGGCGGTGATCATGGGTGTGGTTATGGTTTTGCTTGTTTTCAGAGGTTTATGCCTGAGGAACGCTGAGGAACAGGGCTCTCTAAGGGGACAAAAAACATGAAGGAGATGCACCATTCTCCACTGACAAAGACAGTAAGGAGTAGGGCTGCAAGGAAGGTGTGATTAAAAAGGAGCTGGATATAGATAATCCTAAACTTTTAGCCTAGTCTGGCTCAGTCCACACAGCCACAGTAATTACTGGTATCACATTAATAATTTTCTAACAAAAGCTGACTTTGCTTCTGTTTCAGGGTTTAAAACCATTCTTATTGGTAAATTAACATTTTTTTAATGAGCTTTCAAAGATTTGGTAAAGGCAGCTTGATTATTTTAAAGAGGACTTGGCCTAGGTCTGTCTGAGAAAAAAAAAAAGTCAATCAGATGTCATGTCACTTGTCTGCTGACCATTTGAATCATCCCAGATAAAGAGCTGGTGGGTCAATTATTTCCTATTGTTGCTTGAATACCTTCTCTTGTCACACCCCTGGGAATGAGGGTGTGCTGATTACTCCGCACGTGCCCCCTTCAATCCCCCCAGATGCTAGCTGTGCAGGCCTACTTGCTACTCTGCCTCCAGAAGCTAACCCCTGCAGACTCCACACTCAGGCTGCCTTGCTGAGCTAGAAAGGAGAGGGGAGAGGTGGGACAGTTCTGCACTATTACTTCTCTGCCTCAGCACAGCCTCTTCAGCAGAAGCTGTGACTCCCCAAACGTGTAGCTCCCATGGTGGCCTCTCCTCCATAGCTCTGGCCTCTCCTGGGTTGGTATAACAGCTTTCTTTGCTCCTTGCACCCTAGGGGTGGTAGGCCTGACCCCATTGCCTGTCCATCCCTTGCTGCCTTAACTTGCCCACACTTCTGTAAACTACCCATCCATTTTCTCATCTTTCTTCCCTTCATTTGAATCCTCCAGAGTGAATTCTGTTTCCTCGTGAGCCTCTGACATTGACTATATCAGTGACAACCTCTTTGGAAATTCATGGCTTTTTCCATTTCCTTTCTTGTGGGAGAACCCTTTCTCAAAGCATCTGTGAGGCAATCAGCTGTTATAATTTACAAGTTATTTTAGTTTCATGTAAAAGAATAATGGAGAAGAGATTATACCCCTCAAAACCAGCAAACTATATGAACATAATCTTAAATTCACAATTCAGCTTCATTTCGTTTAAATCATTGCAACACCTTTTCCCATTCCCCCTTTTCAGATCCAGGCCAGCTGGAGAGGGCAACTTTTAGCCTAAGCTTGTGGGTCACTCTGTCATGTTCTGCCAATTAAAAGCCAGAGATGGCTGGGGCTTCCACTATTAGCTGTCTTGGTCCCTGAGGAGTCTGGACTTCAACTCCCCTCTTAGAACACTTAGAACACTAGCCTATAGAAAACTAGCCTATAAACTCTCTTACTTGGATTTTAACATTTTAGTTAATTGGAAACTGGGAGTACTGTGCCCTCTTTGAGAACCTTTTACCTCTGCCTTAAATTAGTAAGTCCCAACTAAAATAAATAAGCACCCTAAAAATCCTCTAGATTGCACAGGTAGCCTAGGACATGTAGCTTTACTGATAGAATAAATTAACTAGTGGAAATCAAATTAAGTAGTTATTTAAAAATTTTAGACGAATGTAGGAGCTGATACACGCTTTAACTGAGACAGATATACAGTCATGTGAAAGGCTTCCATGTGGCATGAGGCAGCTACTAGCTGTATGATGAAAAACAAAGGAAGAACAAATTAAGGAATATTCTCCTGCTTATTCTTTTAACTGTGTATAATGATAATGGTACATAATGGTACATAAATTCAATAACAAGGAAGTTAGGGAAATTATACACAAGCATCTGAACCTATTGTCAAGACCACATTAGTCACTTCCTAGAGATGATGTTTTAGACCTCACCAGGTCTAGACATGGAAATTCAATATCCAGCCAATCTAAGTGGGATTTTGTTTTTCTTTGTCTCTCTCTCTCTTTCTTTCATGAGCGTTTGTATCCCACCGTGTAGCTTAAGAAATAAAATATTGCCAACATAGTTGAAGCCCATATATCCTTAATTTCACTCCTCTCCTTTCCCTTTAAATTGCCTGATTTCTCATTTTCCCATTTATTTCTTACACTTTTTAATATGCATGTATCCCTACACAATTTTATGTATAACATAAAATTACTTTGCATATTTTAAAATACAATATAAGTATTGTACTGTTTCTATTCTGCAGCAGTTTTTCTTCCTTCATAGTATCTTTCAGAAATTCACTCATGATTGGTGATCTTCACTTGTGACATTTGCCAAATTGCTGTCTAAAGTTTTTATATGATTTGCCCTCATTTGGTTCATTCTTTACAGATTCAAATGCATTTTTTCAGCTAACATATTTTCAGCATCTACTTGCTATTTGTTAATCATTCTGATAGGCGACAAAGATACAAATATAAATAAGAAACTATCAAATTCTCAAGGAGCTCATGGTGATTCCAGGGAGGCTGAAATATAAATTAAAAATTGTAATAGCACACTTTGTGTGCTCTAATGAGGTGTGTGCGGAGTGCCATGTGAACACAAAAAACAACCATGTCTTGAGACTGAGGAAAGAATTCATAGGTGACAAAGGAGAGAAAGGGACCCCAAGACTCTTCACACAGTATGTGCAGAGTCAAGATGGTCAAAAGAATGGTATATTGGGGGAAGAGGGAAATACATAGTTTAATTAGGGCAGAGGGAGTCGAGGTTGAACCTGAAGAGACAGTTAGGGTTGTATTATGAAATAGGAGCCTTGTTTGTCATGCTAAGGAATTTTTCTTACTCATGTACACAATGAATGGAGAGCCATTGGGAGGTCTGGAGCAGAAAAGTAGCATTATAAGGTTTTTAAAAAATTAATTATGGTAATAAAGAAGGGAGAAAGCCCAGTGACCAAGAGAGTAGAGTGAAGGTAACCATAATAATTCAGGAGAGAAATGCCAAGATTCTGAACTGAACAGTGGTATTAGGAACAAGGAGGAAGAGTTATCTTGGTAAATATCTCAGAGGAAGAGTGTAAGCTCTATGAGGTAACAGTATACAAAGGGTGACAGGAGGTGGGATCAGTCTCACCCAGCTGGAGGCAGTAAGGGATGCAACTGTGTATAGAGAATTTTAAAACAATAATAAAACTTACTAAACCACAGTCTGCTTTTTATTATCACCGTGTGCCAGTAATTCTAAACAATGTCCATGACAAAATTCTCCTCCCTGAAAAATCTTTTGTTGTCTAAGTTCTAAGTAGTTGCTGTGGTAACTGTTGAGTTTTAATAATATAACAAACACATAAGCTTCAAATTAGCACATTCCAATTGCTTAACCTTTGATAAACATTGTATTCTACACAGAAATTAATCTGGAGAACATCGAGTCCTACAGTCCACACCAATACAGATATATTCATTTAGAGAGTAAATTTATAACAGTTCAGAATTGTGTAAGGTCATTTCCAACTTGAGACTCTTAACTTCTGTGGTACTTCATCTACCTCCACTAAACCATATTTGAAATAAACAACAATAGCACAGTATTTGTAAAAAAAGAAGAGATAAAACATGAGTACTTAAACTTTGTCATTCTATATGCAAACCATTCTCTGATCCTTGCAGAGTCCACTCTTTTGGAAGCTTTTCCAAAACCTACATTAATATAAAATTCATTCATGTGATTTAAAAGTATTAATCCATTATTTTTCCCTTTTATGTTCTATAATCTTAATTATTAACTGAAATATAAGGAGAAAAATAGATTGGGGAGAGAATATAATAAAGTTAGTATGGAGTGCATTTAACTCCATATGTGTAGGAAACTGGAGATGGACTTGCCTAACAAGCAATTAGAACAAGAATGTGGCATAAAAGAGTGATATCACACATATGTAGAGAGAGATGGGATCTACCAGAATATAGACGGAAGTTGAAACTGTGAGAGAGGTTGACGTCACCCAGCAAAAATGTGTAGATAGAAAAGAGGGATACAGAGTTATCTTGGAGAACACCAACAATGTGGGGGCAGTAGAGGAAGAGGAACAACCTACCTTCCTTTCCTTCAACATCCCCCATCCCAATACTGAGAAAGATAGGCAGGAGAAAAACCCAAATAGATAGTTATCCTGGAGAGAAAAGAGAGAATGTCAAGGAGGGAATTTCAAAAATGTTAAGTACTGGAATAAGAACAAGTAAAACTGGAACAGCAAAGCCACAAAGACATCACCCAACAGCTTTGTCAACAGGGCAATTTTAGTGGCACAATGGAGGCAGACGCCAGATGATAGATAGAGGCACCAACTGGTATTAAGGAAACAGAGCCCATGTAATTGAGTTCTCACTCACCAAGTCTGGATGGGAAAGATTGGAGGAAAACGAAGGACAGAGCTGAGGGAAGGTGTTCTTAGAATCTGAACCCAGAGGAAGAAGTCACCACTCATTCAACACAGGACTCAGCACCTAACTGTACTCTCCCCCTCCTCATCCCCGTGGGTACAAAGAGATGAGTGGCATGGATGAGGAGGCTCAGTGATGGAACAGGGCCTGCAGGCCACAGGTGTGTGGGTCCCAGAATGTGGATAGAGGGCTAGTCTTTCCTAAGAGAAGGAGCACTACCTCCTCTGAGATGGGCAGAGGTCATTAGCATGAGTCAAGACAAAGATGAATTTTGAGATGGAGAAGAGGGAGAGAATGAGATTTTTCACCCAATGACCTCCATTTTCTCATTGAAAGAGGAAAGATTACCTCCTTAGAATAAATGGGTACAGCAGAGGTTTGGAATGCATTTCTGTTTCCTACTTATTCACCACAGCATTTCTTCAGTGATGCATACACTCATGAAGAAGAACATAAAGAATGACAGGTCCTGCTGGTCACGTTCTGCTTTGCATCCTGAGTGGGCCAGGGTGAAGGGAGCACTGAAGTACTCAACACAGAAGCAGGTACACCTACTAGCAATGGAAACTGATGGAACACTCCAACCAGAGAACCTGTCCAAGAAAGCACTGGTGCCTTCCCTGGGCACACTGAACAGAAGCCATCATCATTTTATAGACAATTAAGCTTCCCAACTTCTTGTAAAAAGTAAAGGTAATTTAGGCAGACATTTGCAAACCTGTGGGCTATTAAATGGTAGTAACAAAAATGGAATGTCTATAAAGAGCACTTGGCTCATTGCCTGGTGTCTGACAATAAGTATTAGCAGTCATTATTCACAAAAATCAGTTGAAGAGAACAGAGATGTCTGTCATTTCACAACATTGATCCTTACTAAGTGGTTAAGGAGTTACATCAAAATCCCCTAAATGCTGTAACCCTGAAGTCATTTTTCTCTCCTTGTTCTTAAGGCTAGCCCTTGTGGTTCGCATCTCTTCCTTTCTTGGAAATGTGTCCATGGCATTAGCCCCAGTAAATTAAATAAAACTGAGTCAGTTTTCAGATATATTAAAAAAAAATCTGGCAGAGGCTATGTTGTGTAACCATAGCTTGGAAGGCAAGGAGTGAAAAGCACAAGCCAGTTACATGAGGCAATGAGAGGAGGACCTGGAGCAGAAAGCCTGATTTTAGCAGGAGATTTTTTTTGAAAGAAAAATTGAAGGAAAAAAGGCACAGCTAAAGTCCCATTATGTTTTATAAGTAGCAATCATTACTATAAATGAGCAACTTAAAAAGTGTTTTAAGTAACTTTTCAAGGAGAAAATCAAAGATATTTTCATCAGTAGTAATGAACATAATCATCCTCCAATCTAACATTTCAAAAGGAAAATCTTTATGGCTTTAGGGCTCTAAACTTTTCTTGTTTGATCTCTTTAGTTTTACTACTAAAGAGAGCTATTTATTACCAAATGTGGTAAGTACTTCATCACAGCCTTAGTCTGTTGGTACCTACAAGTCCAAATAAGCATTTGATCAAGTGCAGAGTTTGGAAACAGTTATTTGAGACCTTTGAGTGGAACACTGGTTTCCACACCCAAGAGAATACCCAGAAGACCCAAAAAGAGTACCAAGGAATAGCCACGTAAATGCAACGTAAATGCCATGATAAATCTCTCTCCACTCTACAAAATTAAAGGACCTGGCTTAACTGTAGACAAGATAGCAGTGCTGTGTTCCTCAGAATTCCCTGGGACCTAAATCACTGTCTCTAGTTCATTTGGTGATTAAATTGAGGGCTGGAGTGTTTCACAAGCTTGCCAAGGCATGGCAGATACAGCTCCTAAGCAATAAGCACGAAGATAGCTCTAAGAGCCAACTAGAAGAAACCAGCACCATAGTTTGTGTTCAGCTGATACCCTAGCTTTATTATGCCAATCCTAAGGAGAAATACCTTTGAACTGGATAAACCCCTGAGGAATGCTGAAACCACTTTCCTAATCAAGCTATGGTGAAATCACTGTCAAAATCTGAAAATTAACTTCGCCTATTGAAATGTGGGGAATTTCAATTACGCAAACAAGAGCTTAAAGAGACCCAAGGGAGGATACATGGATAATTCTCTCCAAATTCAAGTAAAATCAATCAAGAAGCCAACTTCTTGCTAACTGTAACCGATTGCATAATGTGTTTAACTTATTTTGGAACTTTCATTATAGCTTTGTATGTGAACAATCAGAACATGTTAAGCCCTACATGAAAAAATAGAGAGCCAAAGTTATCAATAGCTTAATTTGGGACTGCTTTCTATCCTAGATACATTATCTTCTATTTTTACAGACATAGGAAAAAAAAAAAACTGAGTGATGCCAACCCATGTAATGAATTCATATGTTTTCAGGAGTCACTCCTCCCCAGCAAAGGCTAAAAGCTAAATTGATACTTTTAAATAGATTAATCTGAACTATTGTATATTTAGGATCCCTAAATACTAAGGGATTCTTAATTCTGCTCCATTTAAGCAGATGAAAGTCAGCATTGTGCAAGACCCAGAGACTCTGAGTAAAGGCACAAAGCTTCAATTTAATTTAATTTAAGTGAGCATAACATTCAGTCTTAAGGTAACTTGATTTTCAAGGTGGCTCATATACTAAAACAAAAAATGGAATTCACTAAAACTAAAATTAGAACTGAAATCATTGTTGCCTGGAAACAAGAGAAAAGTGGATTCATTATACCCATACAAAAACCTAAGCAGAAAGATAATTGAATGTATGCTGTTAAATTTGAAGAATACTAATTCAGAAGGTAGCAATGACTCTGGATACAAGTGAATCAATTCAGAGTTTTGTTTTTTTTTATAAAGCTTTCCACATTAAGCCTTAGTAAATTAAAGCAAAAACTGATGAATCAAAATTCTAAAAGTCTAATTCAGAAAGCAAGATGAGTTGATATTTGTAAAATGTTTGTAGATCTTGGTTGAAGACCAAATGCAAAGATCTATTCCAATTACAGGTCAAATCCTATTAGAATAGGCACCAGGGCTATGGAACATGCTCTTTGTAAAGGAATTTTATTGTATTTAATTCATTCCTAGAGAATGCTATTACAGCATTCAAATTATTTAGTCAAATGGATGTTTTAACAGAAATTCTGAAGGTTCTAGAGATTCAGTATCTCTGCAAAAGTAATGGCTTGTGGCCAATTAACTGGCACCTCTATGACAATATTTGGAAAACAGTGAGATTTTTGTGAATTACTAAATGGTATTACTTAGCTTGATACTCACTTTATTTAATAACTCCCAAGAGATTTTTAGAAGTTTGCCACACTCAAAGGATGCAGACTGGATTATACTTCAAAAGAGCACAATTTAAGAATTTTAAGAAAATGCAAAACATGTTCTATACAATGATAGTATTGTTGGTATAAGTCTAGTGTTCTCAAGGGGACTTCTTTGAATGAGGACAAAAATTATCAATCAGCTGTATAAATGTTATCCTCTTTGTTAAGAAACATTCTTAATTATAATTATATTTAGTGAAATAATTAATATTGTATTATATGATGGACCCCTGGAAATAGTGCCTTCTGCAAGGATATCAACATATACATAGTGTCATTCCCAGTCCCATTAAATATAAGTGGTACATGGATATACAACACTAATTTCCCCCTAGGTTCCACCTAGTTCTAATTTCTATACATATAAAAGTAGTCAAGTATACATACATTGATTTTTTTACTCCAGGCCAGACATCATAGTAATCGTAACAAAGTAAGCAAATAGCAATTTTCACTCTTATTCTTCAAAGGCAGAAGTAAATGTTATTGATTAATCCAATCTCAGTATCAGGGCAGGAGGCAAGCTATAGTAACACAGTGGCTTAATAATGGAGGGATGTAAAAGGTCTACAGTGATTTCGTGGAAAGTAATTGATCAAAATGATAATGTGACTGAAATAAGTTGTTTCAAAAGTAAGTATTTCCATTCAATGGTTTTCATATGCTAATAACTTTATGTATTTTTAAGCATGTATTTTAAGAATTTTTTTTTTCTGTGGTTTAAAGGAGAGATTTTACTTTTTTTTTCCTTATTAATTTCAGCCTGCTCTGGATTGTTTATAAAAACAGCGAAAAAATTGGAAATAATCTAAATGCCCAACAAGAAAGGTTTGGTTAATATATATTAATGGTATACCAGATAGTTAAGAGCTCAAACTTGGGAATCAAACAAAGGATCCACCATTTCTTATCTGTGTTATTTGGTCTGAGTAACAAAATCCCTGTAAGCCACACAGACCTCATCTACAAAATCAAAGTACTAGAACCTACCTCACAGGGCTATGGTGGGAAAAAATGCGAGAACTATACAACATGACCAATGCAGTGACTTAAACGTGGTAGATATTTATGTTTAACTAATTAAAACGTCAATTAAGATAAATTTTCTCTTCCTTTCTTCTTTCTTTCATTCCTTCCCTCCTTTCTTACTTTTGAATTTGGATCAATGTGAACCTCTTACAAACCTATGTAACGGATACATTTATAATCTTCTCTGACCCTCAATTTGTTCAATACTAAAATGCAGGTAGTTATACCTAATTCAGAGTTGTTGTGAAGAGCAAATATCACAATGTTGATAAAGGACTTATCACAATACTTGGTACATTGGCCTTCAGTAAATAGTAACCATATTACAACTATCACCATCATCATTATTGTCATTATTATGCTTGTTATTATTATCCATTTTTTAAAAGGTTGTGGCACCATCCCAGAAGGTACAAATCTCCTAAGTGTTCTCTAAATCACCCATGTGTTTATACAGTTGTCTGCCTAGGTCAATTGTCTTAGGTGGGCAAGATGGTTCAGTGTGGGCAAGAGGGTTTAGGGTGGCATTTAAAAATTGATTGTAAGACTTCTTCTCTTGCTTACACACACAAACATATACATAAACATCTTTGTTTAATAAATTCTGGTTAATATTCCAAAAGAAAGCAGACACTATTTTCTTTGTGAGACGACTATTTAGCTTTCACAGATCTCTAAACAGCACAGGTCTTAGAATTACTTAAAGAAAAGATTGTTAACCAGAAGCAAAACTGAAAAATAGCTATGCTTTCATTCTACATTTCAATAGTATGACAAAGGTCAATTGTGCTAGCTCCTATAGAATTTTAAGAAGAGATTCAGTAAAAATTGATAGAACTTTCTGGGAAAAAATAGTGAAATGTCTTTACATAAAAGTAACACCCTTAAACAGCCCTTCTGAGGACACTCAAACTTCTCTCAAACCATTTAACAATTTGCCATTCCAAGGAATCCCCTAAAGTTCTACCTCAAAAGGTCCAAGGTATCCAGTGCATGGGCTCTAGTAATGGCATCAAAGCTCCCATGCATCTATACAGTGCCTTTATGTGAATTTTAAAATGGTGCCTCCCTTTCAGATAGATGAATTAGAAAATATAATCCTTTCAGGTGTATAAAACCCAGCAAGAAAGGAGTCCGCCAGGCTTCCAACCCCCTTGTCCTCCTGGCAGGGGGCCAAATGACTGTTTCACACAACCTAACCCTGCCTCCCTTCTCTTCCCACCTTCCACAGTATAAGAGACCTGAGCCAAGTCATCTTGCACACAAGGTCAGTGCCTTCACCTGGGGAGTGGATAAGTGGATAATGACAGATTCTCAGAGTGAAGGCTCCTCCTAAACTTGGCATAACATAAAGAGTTCATCTTGTACACAGTCCAGTCTAGGCAGTGGCTCCTTGGACTGTGTTGAGAAAGACTGGAGACCAAATCCAGTCCTCACAGAGAGCAGTGAGTATATTAGCAGGATAAACCATCCGTTTCCAACAGCATGTATGCCTCAGATTTCCTATCCTGGTCCAAACCATTCAAATCACAAGCATTCATTGAGCAATGAACATGTACAAGGTGCTGTGAGAGGTGCTTTGAAGCAATCCTTCCAAACCTGATCTCACATCAGAAACTTGTAGAGCTTTTAAAAATACAGATTTCTTAAATATTTTTTAGTAAACCTAAAACTATTCTAAAATACAAATTTTCCCAATTTTTGGTTGGTTTTGGGGGTATTTTTCCTATGTTGTGACAATTTTATTTTTGATTTTTAAAAAATGAGTCTCTTAATTTAGCCAGGGTCTCAGGAATGTAAGAGATTAGCCACTGTCTATTCAAAATGATGCACTTATTCAGGGAAAAACTTAATTTTCTTTGTCTTCTTCCGAAGAAAGAGCTACAAGAATGCCTAAAAGACATGAGCTAATATCAATTTAAAACACGCTTACTGAAACCTGATTCCTTGGGCCAGAGGAAAGTCCTTAGTGTAGTTGATGATACAAGTGGATCTTTTCATGCACTGTTTTCAGCCATCACTACCAGACTCCCTGCCACCATAATTACACTCTTCTCTTCTAATTTATGCCCCACTCATTGGAACTCATAGAGAGGCCAGAATGGTGGCCACAGGGGGTGGGAAGGGAGAGGTTGGTCAAAGGGTACAAAACTTCCAGTTATAAGATTAACAAATTCTGGGTATCTAATGTACACTAATGTATTGCTGTATATTAGATACTCTTGATTATAGCTAATAATACTGTACTATATACTTGAGAATTGCAAAGATAGTAAATCTTAAATGTTCTCACCACGAAAAAGAAATGGTAATTATGTGAGATGATGTTAGCTAATACTATAGTGGTAACCATTTTGCAATATATACGTGTATCAAATCAACATGTTGTACAACTTAAACTTGCACAACGTTACACGTCAGTTTTATCTCAATAAGGCTCGGGGGAGAATTAATTAATTAAATCATTTTTAAAATACAATATTTATTTTATAAAAATACAGATTCCTTGGCTTCACGGTCAGAACTGCTGAATCAGAAACTCTCCAAATCAGATGTCTGCAGCTTGGTCAGTTAGAGAACTTGGAAAGCACTGGTTTAGAGGATCCTGAGATAACTAATACTCAGCCCCTCACTACTCTTATTCATTACCCCTAAGTTAAAACCCTCCTAATGTCAAACTACAGGATGCAACACATTCATGGGTTACTAAATCAATGTTTTGTCTTAGGACCAGGATATATTTTTAAATAAAACAGGGAAGTTTAAAGTATATGACACACAGTAAGATTAATTACTGTTTTGTGCTTTTTTCTTAATCTTGTTTCTGTGAATTCTTTTTCCTTTGTACCACATCACAATGAAAACATTTATTTTTTTATGTTTGAAACATAAGTCAAAAACACGTGAAATTTAGGTGGTCTGAATTCAGTGCTGCCTGCTGCAACTTTAGCAACTTTCCCTCTCCTTTGTTTCCTAGTGGAAACTGAGAAAAAGGCTCACCATTAACTACAAAGTCTCCATTATAAATTATAAATTGGTCCCCTCTCAGCCTTACTTTCTCTCACTTGGAAAGATGGAATTTTTTCGCCTTTTCTTCATACGCAAATGTCATTCTCAATTAAATTTCCTCCAAGTGAACTATGTTACATCTTACTTTGGGGACTACGGTGTTTTTATACTGCGAATGGTGCTTAGTGATTCTTTTCTCTACAGAGAGAAAAGCAAGAGGAAATAGGTTTGCATACGAGTCAGAGGGACTTCAGCCAGATACAATGAAAAGTTTCCTGCTAGCCAAGACAGTACAAACTACAATGAGTCAGGGTGGGGGAGAGTGTGATGTGAAACCTCGTACTCTTGTCAGTTTGTGGAAACAACCCAGATTCTTATCCGTCTGGAATTCTTTAGATGTAAATCTTTCTGATAGGCAAGGAGTGGACCTTCCAGACCTATGATGGCACTTCTGCTTTGCTTCATTAAAACAGCCCAGATAAACATAAAATACATGTCCATAAGCCCAACTGCATAAACCAAGAACAATCACACGAAGTTTCTCGACTAGAATACTAGTGAATTTGGGGGAGGGCACTTCAGCGACTGCACGATGGTTTCACATCCCTGCAACCCACAGCACCTCTGGGTTTAATCGTGTAATCATTTCGCCACTAGCATGGAGGAAAATAATGTGTTTCTCACAGTTATGAGGATAAATGGAATATAGGAACAGCACCCACACAGGACCCGACAAGTGTAAGGGCTCATTCACTTCCTTACTCCTCCCTTTAAATTTTTAGGATTGATCTGAAAAGATAATCTTTTTAAGAGCTCAAGTTTCTGAGAGACACATCTCTAAGTTGCTCCGCCAAAACCACTAATTCCCGAACCCATAGTCTTTACTTACAGGGAGCGTGTCAGCTGTGCCTCACCCTGACTAACAGCCGCGCTTGGATTTGGTTTGTCTTGTTTCGGATTGGAAGAAAGCATTTATTTCTTTCTCCTTCACTGTTATTTAAAATCTTCTTATTCCTCTTTACAATGATGGACGGTATTAAAGGTGTTCCCATTCTCCTGAGGGAAAGAAGTTCCCGGCACGCCAGTGAGAAAGAGGAGAGGCAGCGCCACGCAGGCGGCTGTGGGGAATCCGAGGGCCGCAGTGCATCACGGGAATGGGCACCTATTTGTTCTCGTCTGTGATTGGGCCCCCGATTGGTTCCCGTCTGTGATTGGGCTCCAGATTGGTTCCCAGCTGTGATTGAGCTCCGCGTGCGAGCAGGTTACGCGGGGTTGCGGCTGCTCCTCTGACCTTGGCGGGACCCAACCCCCAACCCTAACCACCCAAAAGCAGTGAAAGACGAGGCAAAAAAGATACGTAACAAAGAAAATTGGATATACATCATTGACTGGTAGTTCATTTTAGTATGTTATGTAAAGAAATATTTAAATACTTTACTAATCATCCCCTCTGACTCCTCCCAGAAAAAGATGGCCAAAATCGATCTTTTCAATAATAAAAATGCTTCTGTTGCGTCTGTTTCAGAAATGCGATGCTGGATTCTTTTTTGCCCAGTCGGGAGAATGTCAGCCTTGTGACTGTAATGGTAATTCCAACGAGTGCTTGGACGGCTCTGGACTCTGTGTGGTAAGTCGACGGCATCTGTCTCTTTTCACATATTTAATTGAGTCTCTGCATGTTAGAGAGGGATAATATATTCTTCCTGGACGTTTGAGCTACGTAGGAGCAAACTGCTCATCGAGCTTTCTTTTTACCCTTCACTTTTTCCTGTAAAGCACCTCATATAAACTGCTTATGACTGTTAAGTGGCCATTAAGGTGTGTGTCTGAATGTGCATGTGTCCCTGGTGGTAACTGTTCTACCGCCCCAGGGAGCTGGTTTCCTGCTATAGGCCAATGGTGATGGGCTTGAAAATAATACACAGAGGGGGAAATCATCCATCCAAATTCCTCTGTAACAGTGTAGTTTGCCATATGTTTGGCTTTACTCCACATAAACCAGGAGAATAAAACAATTGTTTCATAGGCTACTTTACAGTCTAAGATAGGTCTGTAGATCAAAATTTGTAAAAAAAAAAAAAAAAAAAAAAAAAAAAAGGCTTGAACCAAATAGCTAATAAAAACGAAAGCTTTGGCACTGTGGTCTTTGTAACTATGAGTTCAAACCCCCGGAGACCTTTTTGTCCTTAACTGGAATGAATTCTCCAATAGACTGTTCTTCAGTGAAATATGATAGAGACTTATGAGGAGACTGAGAAGCCTTTTAGCAAAAAGTTCTTGCTACATATTTCCCATTTTCACTGGATGGACTGACAGCCTAATGAAAATGGAGATTGAAATATTTACCAGAAGTGACATCAGTAGAAGTCAGAGAGAGCATTTTTAAAGATTTATGCTGTAAGATCATGTTTTCCTTCATGAGCTGTGCTACATAGCAGTAGATTCTAATAGTTCTACAGGCAAAAGAGGCTTTTCACAACTGCAAGCTTATTTTTGCATAAACTGCAAGAATACTTAGTTAAATACACCTGTCTACCTCAAAATTAGCATAATTATCCATATTGAGATAATTTTGATAATAAGTTTTCTTTAAGGTGTGTACATGGAAGTGTTATTTTACTCATGCATTATGTTAAGATGCAAATTAGAACATTTTGACTTATTTTAAATCTAACAGTTGCTGTTCTCCTAGGGACAGAGAATTAAGTGGTAAAAACCAAATGTTGCACACTCTTTGTAGTGTTTGTTTAGTCCTGAAGTTTCTATTTTCCCTTCCCCCATCTTCTTAAATAACCATTACATCCAGGATGTCCTCTGTAGCAGTGTAGGCACACACAGCTGCCAAAGTCTACCCCTTTCTAATGCTTCCATCTCCGGTTTCCTGTTATTCTAATCCCAGTGACATTTGAAAAGCAAATTCCATGGATGCATTTGAACTAATAATGTACATCTCTGATAATTTGACCAATTAAAGGCTCTTTATTATCTAGTTTATTTGAATATAAAACAGTAGGGACTGGCCCGCCCATCAGCTGCTGTTAGGCAGTTGGTAAGAAGGAAGACTGAAATAATTAAAGGGGGAAAAATGTCCTTCCTGTTAGTGCCTGTGGAGAGCTATGACAAAGCCACTCTTTATAGTGACCTTGTCAGAATAGGAGCTATCATGGTTTTATCTTTGACATGGACTTGAGCGTATGAAGAAGACAGTTATCACGTGATTCCTACATAACTTCTGGGGCAAAAGAAGTCCTAATAAAAGTTTGGAGATGGGCTAGGATGTAAACATTTATATGCACATTCAGGAAAGTTACCAATCTTCTTGCATTCACTTTGTTCCAAGACAGAACATTTAAAAAGAAAGAAAAAGAAGGAAGGAAAGAAGGAAGGAAAGAAGGAAGGAAGGAAGGAAGGAAGGAAGGAAGGAAGGAAGGAAGGAAGGAAGGAATGAAAGAAAGAATGAATCTTACTTATCCTAAAAGTAGCTCCCCCACCTCATTCTACTCAGATTAAAGTAATATATGCTTAAAGTAGAAAAACAAAACAATACAGATAAATACTATACATGAAATTCAAAGTGAAAATCGTCTACAGTCATCCCCAAGAGCTAAACATGTATTTTCTTATAAATTTAATTTAGACAAACAAACAAACAAAAAGAATGAAATTTGTATTTAAATGTAAGTGAGGGAGCAGAAGAGGCTTGCCAATACAGAAAGAATATTTTGTCATTTAGTTGGCTAATATATTGTCATGATGTCACACAGGAATCAAACTCATATTTTTCTGTTTCCTTTGGTTTCCCTACTCTGGCCTACTGGTCAAGCAGGGCCAGTTTCTCAGCTCCTGCCTGGTAGCCCCAGTTCATTATCAGCTGTCAGGGAGCCAGAGAAGATGTGGCGGCTCCACCTGAACACTTCCTTGCAGTTCACTGTGGGCACCAGAGTTTCAGTCAGTTCTTACAGTTTGCCTGGCCTAACTCATTTTCCCCATCTTCCATAAGCAACCAAAAACAAATGGCCTCCTTTTATTCATTTTGTTTTATTTTAAAGGTTTGTAATGCCTGTCTTGTCCTCCCCCAGTGTTTCTAATTCCTTCTTCATTCCCATGTTCAATTTCAATTTTACCTTACATTTTACAGACTGTTTTCAAGAAACTAAGACATTTGACAATAAAATATGTAGAGTAGACAAAGTTATGCTACCATTTTAGACATACTAAAAAATTTTAGAGATTTCCTCACAAGAAGAATTCCAGCTCTTCAAATACAGAAAGGTGACTAAGTGAAAAGTGGGTTAACTAATGAAATCCAATATGTATTTGTTGTTTTTCTAAAGGGCCACCTTGCGTCTTATCAGAACTGGAGTGCATTGGGCAGAGTTCTCAGTGGAGTCAACTAGGCAGAGCCCCAAAGGCCAGGCAACTCCAGTGGACATAGTAGACTCTAGGTAAACTCCCAAAGGAAACATGAGAAGAGAATTAAGGGTAGAAACAGCTAGAAGTTGTCAGATGGCTGGTGATAGGAATGCCTGGTCACTGATAATCCATCTTTTATCCCAGATCTAAAGGCTAGGTACAGAGAACCAAGAAGAGACCATGATCATCTAAAGAACTGGTGCTTTGTCATTAGGAGAAAGGCTGGAGCCCACTGACCAGAAATAGAGTGGAAATAAATTTGACTTGAAGTTCACCACTGGCATAGGGCTCCTCAGGTTCCTGTTAATTAAGGATTGGTTTATCTGTTGATTTCATTAATCCATTTAACAAATAAGCATTTTCTGAGTACTACCCACATGCCTGACACTATTCTAGGATCTGGTTAAGTGGATTCCACTGTGGGTTGAAGGGCTGTAGGGACAGAGCACCTACTTGAAAATGCTTGTGCATGTGACCAACATAATGAAGTTTAAGGTACAAGGACCATCAGAACTTCAGAAACACATGCAGAAACCCTTAGCTGCTCAGTAACAATCATAAAAAAAATTAAAATATTTCAGAGTCTGTACTAGCATTTCAGGGAAAAGTATAAATCTGAATGAGAATATTCAGATTTAAAACCACTGAGAACTGCAAAAACATAATTAAAATCTAGAGAGAAGACCATCAGGCTGTTGAGTATTTACATCTGGCTGATGGAAGCGTAGATGGATTTTTATTTTCTTCTTTTCACTTTACAGTATACCTGGCCAAATGTTCTACAACTGCCTATAGCAATTTTATAATTAAAAAGATATTGATATTCAGATGGATTTCCACCCAACCCTAAATACAGTGGAGAAAGGGGAGCATTACAATATATTTCAGCCTAATAGATCTTTTATTACTCTGAAAGCTTAATTAAAACTTCATTCAGGAAAGCAAAGGTATTACATCTCTAATTTTTGCAGACACTAGCATTTTTCTCATGATTTACAACTCTCCTTTATTATGAGTATGAGGCTGAAATCAACCAATGTTAAGTCCCTGTAAGACTAAGCATGTATGATTAATAAACCAACACACTCATTAGGTGTCCAAGAGCAAGAAGAAATTGAGTTCTAAAGAATTCTTTTTCCTGTTTTACTTGCAACTATAAAATTGGTATCTAGGTCAAGTGAATAATTCTTACATAAAAATGTTGACAGTTTTCCAATCTGTTGCAAACTTGGAAAAACCCAAGTTTTGGAAATAGTGATGGATTTGATTCCATGCTAGCTAAAGTTTCAAAATAATATCATAAAATTACATGTGCAAAGGATTCCAAGGGTGGATATCTCAGTGGAGTCTCCTGTTGCTTTGTACCCCCAATGTAAGAATACGATGGGAACCAAATGCAGATAAGTTCTCTATACAGTGTTTGTCCTTCTCCCAACCCTAAACATGGTCCTCGTATATTCCCTACCTAAATTAATGACAGCACCGTTCTGCCAGTCCTCATGCTTAGATGTCCCAGATGCTTCATCAGCTTCCTTTTCCTTCTCATCTACATTCAACTGGACACCATGTCCTGCCAGTTCAACTTAGGAAAGAGCCTCCTGTCTTCTACACCATCCCACTGCCTTAATTCATGCCGACAGCATCCCTCACTGACCACTACTACAGCTTCACAACTATTCATTATGACTTGCTCCATACTCTCCTTACCCTAATCTGTCTTCCTCACTAGCGTTGGAGACATCTTTCAAAAACTGATCAATCCTTCAGGAGTTTCTATTCCAGCCCTACGGAGCTTCTCACTGCCACCTAAACTATACTTTCACACTCTGTGTCTGAACTTGTAAATCCCACCTGGGATTTCTTGCTTATCCTTCAAGGCCTAGTTCAAATGTCACCATCTTCATTAAATCTCCAACAACTTTCTCAGGAAGAGCTAGACCCTTTCCCTCCTCTCTATCCCATAGCAGGTATGGGCTTTATGCACACCTCAGTCATGGCACCTAGCACACTGTGTTATCCAAGGCTTACCTGTCTGTTTCCTTCATCACAAGTTTGTGAGTTACTCAAAGACAGGAGCTGGGTCTTCTTCATTTTAGTAACCATCACAGCCCACTGTCTGTTATGATATCAGCTTAATCTAAGTTTGTTAAGTGAATGAGTAAATTAGTTAATAAAATAACAAATAACTTAAATGCAAAAACCTTTAATATGATAACTTGAAGACACAGGGGTCCTCTTTATTGCAGTAAAATGTACTGTCTTGGTATGCTGGAGACTCTGGCTTGGGCCCAGTGCTGAGTAACTAGCAGACAGTGCTACCTACATGAGGTCTTTCTATCTAGGCCCTTGTTTCTCAAGTATAGTCTAGACCAGAAGCACTGGCAATACTTAGGAGCTTGTTAGAAATGCAGAAACCCAGGCCCCACCCAGACACCCTGAATCAGAATCTGTATTTTCATAAGATCCCCAGGGTATTCAGTATACACTGAAGTCTGAGAAGCTCTGATCTAGACAGAGCCATGCTTCGCAAACCTTTCGTCTCTTGTGCCCTTTACACTCATGAGACTCACTCAAGGCGCTAACAAGCTTTTGTTTATGTGGATTGTATCTGTCCACATTTACTGCATTTGAAATTTAAAACTGAAAATTTTTATATTTTCTTACTAATTTATTTGAAAAGGACAATAGTAAACCCATTGCATGTTAACATAAACCATATGTTTTTATAAAATATAAATGTATTTTATAAATGGAAAATAGGTTTCACATTTGGCTTAAGAGAAGGCAGCTGGATCTCACATGTGCTTCTGCATCAGTCTGTGGTGATATGTCCATGTCATGTATCCTCAGGAATACTCCACCTTACACACATGAGAAAGGAGAATGGTGCAGAAGATAAAATCTTAGCATTATTGTAACAGTTTTGACCTCCCTGGATATATTTTGAGAACCCTGGGTCTAGGTAGACTAGAGTGGTGCATAAAGCATGTGACCAGCCACACGAAGGCTAACCTGATTAGGCTTTCTTCCCACGTTATGCTGGTGCTGTGGCCCTGTTGTTGAGAGACATCATTTCTCACATGAAGGAGACACAACTGGTGCCCAAATATCATTCCTAACACTTATCTGCAATCCATTGTCTACATATAGCTTTCTAAACCACTGGCCAAAGATTCAGAATGCTTTTGTCATTTGTAAGTGGAGTCAATTTTATTAAAAAATAAATGATCCCCTCACCAGCAACAACCTACTCATTTGTTGTCATTTTTCTTTTCTGTTTTTTTTTTCTTTTTTGGTAGCAGTGGTAATTAGGTAATTAGATTTTATTTATTTATTCATTTTAACGAAGGTACTGGGGACCTCGTACATGCTAAACACATGCTTTACCACTAAGCTATATCCTTCCCCCTCTTTTCTGTTTCTTAAATGGCAGAGTAATGAAGGTAAAGGATATTTGCAATCTCAGAGTTAAAGATTTTCAGAGCTAAAAGAAACTTTATAGACAATCTCAGCTAGATCTTCATTTTACAGAGAGAGAATAGAGACCCAGAAAGGTCAAGTAACTTGTTTAAAGTTGACCAGCTAGGAAATGGAGAAGCTAGGGAACTCTGTCCTTATCACCATCACCATCCCTGCCAATCTCCCAGAATGTGCAGCTGTGCCTTTTAGGGAATTTCATAACAAACCCTTTAAAAGAAGGCAGGTAACGAGTCAGTGTTTGCACTCTGAGCATTTAGGGGTCGGAGCGATTACCTTGAGAGTAATTGCTCCCTGTAGCTGCCATAGCAGAATTAGAGCCCTGACAAGGAATCCGAAGCATCCATCGAGCCATAAGGGGACAGAACTGGGAATTAGTTCATTTTGCAGCTTAACAGATGCTGCAGGCACGAACAATGGCCTGACACCTTACAACAGGCCTATTTTCTTCAGCACAGATGGGCTTCATCTGTCCAACAAGGACTTAGGCAAATTTGACCCCAATCTAGAGCAGCCCTGCCAGATTGCTTATAGCTTAGATTCCTGGTTGTTGGGCAAGGCTCATTGGTTTTCCCTGCAATAAGAGATTGCCACCAATTTTGAGCTGGCTTTGGGTGCGTGCTAATTTTCTTTACTTGCTCCAAACACTAATTCACTCCTTCCCACTTTTTCCTTCATTTTTTTCTCAACAAATATTTACTGAGGGCTGACTTAGCACTTGACACAGCTTTAAGAACTGTGAGGGAAATATGTTAACGTCCTATTATCTGCATATCATACTTTATTTTTCAGTTTCTCATTGATCTGTCAGGTGGTCTAAACTAGCCTTTTAATTCTATTCTACTAACATAATTCTAATCAGGGGCCAGAAATTGTCCACATCTAATGGTTGATCAAATGCCCAAAGAGTTGTCAGCCCTGATAGCTTGTGGCCCATATTAGGACTCCTCCCTTTTGTCTAGTGTGTTGTACTTGATTTGAAGCTCAAAATGTTAGTAAAATAGCCTGACATTTTTCTAATACAGTCATTTTATGACTTTTCAGAAAGGAGCCTTTTCTCCAACACACTGGAGAAGCAGTATAATATACGAATTAATAGCCTAGCTTCTGGAACCAGATCGCCTGAGTTCCAGTCTCACTTTTGAGACTCACCTACCATCTGTGTGGCACTAGGCAATTTACTTAACCTCTCTGTGCCTTTGTTCATTTGTAAAATGGGGAAAAATAGTAACTCACCTTAGAATTATTGTGAGAATTAGTTAATCCACGTAAAATGTTTAGAGTAGGACCCCACCATTATTTTACTTAGAACCTTAATGTAGAATATAAAAACAAAAATGAAGAGCTCAAGTTCAGCTTACTACTGTTCCATCTTGCCTTCCACAAGGTTCCTGCAACTGTTGGAAAAAAGTTGTGTCTGTTGAAGTTCTCGTGCATAGGTATTACTAAGGGAACTCAAACAGGAAGGTGCCTCTTCAATGGCATTCTAATTCTAACAGCGCAGTTTTTCACTGGAAATTCTATTCAAACTTGTATAAAGTTACACTTTGGTGAATGTAAATATGAAAATACTATAGTGCTACTGGTGGTGTCTTGTGCATCCAATTCTGTCCAGTTAGAGAAAATATCAGTAGACTAGCATCACTGCCTCTTATAGAGGACTAATCAAAAATTAACCCATCAGCTCAGCAAACAGCTGCTGAGTACCTGCTCCTTTCAAGTCGATGGCAGTATAGTGCTGAGAGACACAGTGTCGGGGGAAGCGCTGCTGAGGCTGGGAGCAGATGATAACGGTACGGTGTGGGTAACGGAAGGAGGGAAGTGTTAGGGAAGGGAGCATCAGGGAGGAATCCTGAAGCTCTCAAGACCTGGTGTAGATCTTTAGTGATAAACAGGCATTCTGGCAGAAGAATCAGCTGTTTTGTGCTTTTCTTCCAATTATCCCCACCATAAATGGAAAAAATCACACAATAAACCAGCTTCCTATTTCTTGTATATCATTATCCAGTATATCCAACCTATTAGCAGAACATTCTTTATCTACCTGCTACTCCATTTATTCTTTACTCAGAAACAATTTGTTCTTCCAAGCCCATAAATTCTTAATGTTCCCCCTGGTAAGTACCAGGGGGGATTTTTTTTTTTTTAATTTCAAGTCCAAGTCAGTAAACTGATGCTTCTACGATGTCCAGAGTTTGATCATTCTGATTATCATTCTGAGTTGAAACGAGCAACTGAAAAATAATCCCCTCTGCACACAAACTCTAAAGAGAGTCCAGGCTGCTAGAGTACACACACAAGTCATCACCATCATCCACACTTTCTAGCATTGACTGGGGCCAGCGTAGCTCCTTTGCTGACCACTCCCATCACACACCATCTATTTTTATCAGGCCTGACATCCCCTTTGCTTGAAGTACTGCTTGGTTCACAGATTTGCTGTGTATAAAATTTCTTTTGTGACCCTGTCAATTTTCTTATCTTTTGTCTCATAGCATTGCCAATGGAACACAACAGGCGAGCACTGTGAGAAATGTCTAGATGGTTATATTGGAGATTCCATCAGGGGAGCACCCCGGTTCTGCCAGCCATGTCCCTGTCCCCTGCCCCATGTGGCCAAGTAAGTCTTAAAGAAGATGGTCTCTTCTACTGCTTATACCCTTAATTTTTCTTTTTCTTTTTTCCCTCTGTCCACAGTTCTAAGGTTTTTCCACAGTCAAAATTGAGTATCTCATGTTGAGGTGAGATTAGAAAAGATATTGGAAAGGTCTCTAGCCTAAATACACTTTCAGGAATGTTTAAGCACTTGCAGTATAGGTGATGACTGTTCCCTCGATATGAGGGCAGGGTGCAGGCACATCACAAAGTCAATGAAGTTCCCTATGTTTTATAAGCAAGGCTAGTCTCTTCTTTTCTTGGCCATCCCTTGACCTAGAGAGATCACAACTGATGATGCCAACAGACATTATAATTCAGCATTTTCAGTGGTAGTGTTTCTCCTGACTTCCACAGAGCAGATATTTCCCTGTGTGTGGCAGCCAAGTGGGCTTTCAGTCAGAAATAGAACACAGATAAACAGATGTGCTTTAGGCTAATCAGCTCATAGAAGATTTCCAAGAAAACTCATTTTCACTTCTGGCTGTGTTTTGACCTGAGTAAAATGTTATAGGTGATAGACATACATCTTAATGGAAACAATGGAATTCTTTTCAGGCACATAATGTATATAAGTCCAGTAGTCAAGTCATAATTGGCCATTTTATTGGCTTAAAAATGGAGAATGTAGAATTAAAGTGGCATGGTGGTATTTGGTTTTCTAAGTATCAACCAGTTTCCAATTCTCTAACATCAACTGGGTGTCCTACAATCCATTCAAATCTGACACTACCCGTAGGCGTTAGTGCAGACCCCATAGGTTAAGAGCTTAGTCCCACTTTGGAAGCCAGCCACAAATTAGGTTTCCAGGCTACTTGAATTTCTTCCCAGCTAACTATAAATTCAGGAGTTCCTTCAGTGCCTCTCCAGTTTCAATAATTCTCTAGAATGACTCACAGAACTCAGGAAAGCACTGTACTTACAATTACAGTTTTATTACAAAGGATACAACTCAAGAACAGCCAAATGGAAGTGATGCAGGGGTGAGGTATGGAGGGGGAGTTGGGACAGAGCAGTCTCTGTGCATTTGCTCTTCAGGTGCACCAGCCTCTTAGCAAATCAGTGTCTTCACCAACCTGAAAGCTTCTCAAAGCTTGTTGTTCAAGAGCGTTATTGAAGTTTCATTATATAGTCATGATTGAGTAAATTATTGGTGATTGAACTCAATCTCCAGCCTCTGAAAATTCCAATCCTATGGTAGGTTCCTCCACAAACCAGCCCCCATCCTGAAGCTACTGAGGGGCTCATCAAAAGTCACCTTATTAGCAGAAACTCAGGCAGGCCTGAAGGATTGAAAGGAGCTCATTATGAATAACAAATGACAGTCTTGTCGCTCAGGAAATTTCATGGGTTTTATGAGCTCTGTACCAGGAACCGGGGACAAAATATATATTGATACGTATTTTTTATTATACCACAGGTGCAAAGAGTAATGAACCTAGGTTCATATCCCTGCCTTGGCATGTTTTAGCGGTGTGATCTCAGACAAAGTCCCTTCTCCCTATCTCTCACTTTCCATGGGATTTGGAGTCAAGGAAACTAGATTCGGATCTTGTTCCATTTGTTGGTTCTTTAACCTGCTTTGAATCTCAGGTTTTTCCTTAGTAAATCAAAGTTGGTGTAAGCATCTGCCTCATAAAGTTGGACTAGGGCAGCACGTGTGGGGTACTTGGGTTGATGCCTTATGCATGGAAAGGTGTATGTAGATATTGGCTTTACTGAACGTATGCTTTATATTTTTTCTAACACATTTTTCATACTCTATGTCAGGCACTGTTCTACGTGTGTGAATGTGATATTTACTTGACAGCTATTGTAAAGATTAAATAATGCATATAAAATAAGTTTTAAAAGACCTGAATGCCATACACACACACACACACACACACACACACACACACACACACACACATTTTCTTATAAAGAGAAAGAGATGACAACCAAACTTCCCCCTAAGTTTTTTCCCTTAATTGAATACCAGTATCAATTAACATTTCACCTACTAGCTTGTGATTTTTTCAAATCCTGTGATGAGTCTGACACTCAGTGAAGAAGTCAGATGTTTTACAGCTTCATCTTTAGAAGCCATTAAACTGCCTCAGCCCTTACTTTGTGATTTTTCATGTCTGATAGTATTAATAATGTGTGCAAAATGGATGGTACTGAGAATGACAGTGGAAAACTCAAACATTAAATGTTCTATTATTTTCACTCAAGTGTGTCTTGATTTATGAGCTCCCTTTGCCTCATCTAGGTATATTCTTTAATTGTTCATTAATATTCCGCTCTCAAACATGAGTCTTAACCATATCTGATGAGGTGTTTAGCATGCTGCTCCCTTACCATGGTAGAGTTATTTTGTTAAATATTTACCTCCAGCTTTCTAATAATAGGTTTCACTCATTCTCCCATGTAAACAAATGTATCATACAGCACCATCTGCTCAAAACAGGTTTATAAGCTTGGAGCTGTAATTTCTTTAGAAGCTAACAAATGAATTAGAAAGTAACCCCAAATTCTTCATTGTATTGTCTGACTTTTGTTCTTTTTGATCCATTGATACCACAAGGCTTCCTTTTCTAAATTATATGACATTAATGCCTTGAGGTATGAGTCTTCTGGAACCTCATTCCTATGGGCTGAGAAGTCTTGTCTACATAAAATCAACAGATACTAATCGAGCACTTATTATGTGTCAATCATATACTAGTGACTGGTCACAGCAGTTAATAAAACAGTCAAAAACTCCTGCCTTCATTAAAATAGATCAAATTACAGCAGTATTTTGAAGTTCCTAAAGCAAAGAGCCTTTTTAACCTTTGAGCTGGGTTATCCAGTATCTCAGTCCATTAAGAAGCTTTTCTGAAGACTGTTAACTCTTTCAAATAAAAGAAGCAGAAACTTGTCAGTTGGGTAATGAGCTTCCTCTCTTGAAAGAGGAAACACAGGTAGTTTCCATAGGCACCAGGAATTACCATTTTCACTCATGTGCTTTCTCTGCATGTGTGAGTGGATCTAGGTTCAAAAGAGCAATTGAGGGACTTAGGGAACCGGCTGTGCAGTTAGGTACGTATTCATACATGTAAAAGCTGAAGTCTCTAGAGAACAGATTTGAGGTGGAAAAACCTGCTAAAAATGAACACAAAAGCAAAAATACGCTACCTATGAGTAAAGAACATTATGTGGGAGTGTGGAGGGATTGGGAAGGGTGGGAGAGACCTGCTTTCTCTGTAGTAGCAATAGTTCTACTTCCTGAATCTTTGGGGGAAAAAACTGGCTACAAAAAGGGAGGGTGATAGTCTGTGGTCATAGAACAGAACAAATTTGCCTGGATCCTATGAAGTGCTAGCCTTTGATCTGTCCTTATTATTAGAGTTAACTACTCAAATACTAATCAAATATCTTATCAGAAATCAAATGCCCCATTGCTTCTTTCAGCTTTTCTTAAAATTCATATTGCTACTTTCTATAAAAATGAAAGCAGGACTTTGATTTGAGCTTTCAGAAAGGCACCAAGTATGGAATCTGAATTACACTTTGAAAAACATGCTGGTCAGGCCTACAGACCCAGGATTTGGATTTTCAGTTACAATAGCCACATCAGAAAGCAAGAAAGTAATGCTTGAGGGTTTAGGATACAAATAGTGCTGAGTCTATTTCCTTTTAAGTTCCCGGAGGGTTTTCCAAGAGCAAAAGACTCCCTTCCACTTGGAGAGAGCCCGCCATGGTTGTTAGTGCGGGCTGAGAAGGCGCTGTGTTTTCATTGCCTTAGCCAAAACAGACATTAGCCTAAGAAAAATATAAACAATCAGTGCTGATGAAAAATGGAAAAGGAACCCTCACTGGCTCTTCTGCCTCTGAGTCTCCCTCCACCAAGACCCATCGTCACACAGCTTTTCCCAGGGACCATTTGCACAGAGCTTATGTATTTATTTTGAGGTTGGCCAGACATCCTCTGTATTTACTACTAATTGCTCCAAATTAGGAAAATGTCATCAGTTTGAAACAGCAGGACATTAGCTCAAAACAGACAACTCCAAGCAGATATTTCATTCCTTCAAGCTGTGGGTGGGCTGTTTGGTGGAACATCTTCAAGGAAATAAGCATTAGAGTTTATTCATATTCTGAACACTTAACTGTTAGTGTTTCTTTAAGTAGGCTGAGGAATGAGAACAAGCAAAACAAAGGGTAAACGCCAAAGAAGTGTAATTCATTGGAATGTTTTTAACCAAACTGTTAGGGAAAATAAATTGTGTGTGCTGCCTTTCACTAAGAAGCACATACTGTTTTCTGACTGATTTTATAAATGTCTTGACACAAAGCAAACATACCCATTTGCTTTCCTCCGAAGACCATTAGGTCTTTGCTGATGCACGCAGGAATGTGAGAACAGCAGGTCACACTCCATGGATTGTACAATACCTAAGCCAAAACTAATTTAAAATCCTTTAAAATTTTTCACACACACCCCCCGCAAAGAGATGGATTCATGTGTCAGCATAGAATTTACAAAACATGTGGAGAGTAATATTCCATTTCCCCTGCCTTAATAATTAAGATAGTTATTTGTTCTGCTGCAACAATGTGTTTATTTTTTTCTGTCCTGTGTCCTAATTTTTATTGTTAAAAAAAAGAAGAAGAAGAAGAATCAAGAGAAGTTCTATGGACTAGAATCCTTTTACAGTGGGTCCTGTTTCTTGCTTGAGTACTGGCTTTGTGACTTTGATCAGCTGAACCAGTCTCTGCACCCTTTATTCCCAATCTTTAAGGTACACATGAAAGAAATTAAGGTTCTGTGGAGACTATAGAGCATAGTTTAGAAGTGGCTCATGACCTTGAAGAGTGAAAGAGAGCTAGTGTGGAAAAAAAGGGGGAACCTTTCAAATGTATACACAGAAAGTGGTGGAAATAAGAGGAAATGCTTATATAAGTTTAAAATCGCAGGTAAAATTTGCTTACTTTATCTCTGGCTTTGGAATATGTATTTTAGACTTGCATTAAAATATATGTATATTTATAAACACACACATATTTGATGTTCTGGAAATTCCCACTGCTTCAAGTAAAAATAATGAAGTGCCTCTATGGAGAGATAAGGGGGACATGGGAAGTGGTGTCCCCAGTGGCGTGTCATTTTGTGTCTGAGCCTGATATTCTAAACTTTCTTGAAAAAGAAGAGGATGTAATTTTTTTTTTCAAATTAAAAAACATGTATTGAAAAATATGGAATGCTTCACTAATTTGCATGTCACCCTTGCTCAGGGGCCATGCTAATATTCTCTGTATCATTCCAATTTTAGTGTATGTGCTGCCGAAGTGAGCACAAGAGGATGTAATTTAAATGAAGTAAATGATCGCACCCATTTGAACTTGAGGGGGACCAAGGTAGAAATGATCTAATCAAAAGTTAAGACAGTCTTTTCAGGGATGTATGGAATTGACTTCTAATACTCTCTTTCAATTCTAGTTTTGCAGAATCCTGCTATAGGAAAAATGGAGCTGTTCGGTGTATTTGTAGAGAAAACTACGCTGGACCTAACTGTGAAAGGTAGGCTACTAAAAGTCACTGTTTTCTGGGGAGGGTCAAAGGAAACTTTCTATTTCTTGCACTCATCAGCTCTGCCATGCTCCCAATTCACTAGATCTTAAGAAGAGGGAATGGGGGATCACATATCAGAGCTCCCTGGGGAAGCTTTCCCAAGTCCCATGCCTCAGATACAGCTAAAACAATGCTGCCTAGGCATCCAGCACTGCATCTCAGGATAAATGGGCAAGGAAAGAGGAAAATGAATTTGAGTATTTTGAAAAGATTTTCTACTTGATTTTGGTACCATTTCTCTATCACTGAGAATTAGTAGTATAATTAATGTTCAAAAGAGAGAGAGAGAAAGAAAGCCTTCCTAAATGATTCCTTTTTTAATTAACTGATAGGTCAGTTAATAGAGCGATACATTGAAATACGTTATTTAACCCATTCTTTACACCATCTCTTCTGAAAAGTAAACTATTTCCATGAGTTTGGATTTTCTAAATCCCTGTTTGTTACTTAACACCTAACACTCTTTTTTAAGGTGCTCGGGGCTTTGCTCAAGTGGAAAAGTCCTTGGCAAGCAAGGGACCAAGGCTTCTCACTGAATATTTCCTGGCAAGGCATTTCCCATCCCTGCCACCATCAGCTGTTCACCAGTTTCCAAGATAAAACGGCTTCTGCTGAAAGTGTCTCAGAGAGAGGCCTTTTTTTTTTTTGAAATTAACGTTGGCACCCCTATTGTGTTTAGGCAGCAAGTTGATGTTTGGTGTCCCAGAGACAGGGAGGGAAGGGCGGGGAGGGACGAGTCAGACATCTAGTCCCACATCCCCACATCTGCAGGGCTCACCTCACCACAGCAGTTCCCGACTGCCCTGGGTGTGGCTCACAGACTCAGCCTGAGGTTCAAAAGGTAAACTTAAATACCATCTCACTTCCAAAAATAACACCTTCCACCTCTTGAAGAGTAGCTCTGGCACTCTTTTTAAAAAGCCACAGTGTCTATGGTACATAGAAAATCTCTTGAGGCCATTGCTATTGTGATTATTAAATGTGAAAAATAAGGATAATTCTTTCACTAAAGAGTTTTGATTTTTCCCTTTTTTGCAATAAAGAAAGAGGAAAGTAAAAACTGAGAGATCATATAAATTTCATCCTTTAGGAGGGACTGCTAAAGATGATCAGATTAATGTTAGTGACACACTTATTCTGTATTTCCTTATTTGGGAACCCAGGAAAACAAGCCACCTGATTTACTCATTATCTGGCTCAGTGGGGGTATGAGAGGATTGTTCATCAGCTAGAGATGGAGATTTTTCTCCTCAGTGTCTGAGGTTAAACTCGGTTTAGTCTGATAAGGATTAAACAGCATTACCAGCTAGTGGGTGTTCAATGGCTCCTGTGAGGGAAATTAGTGGCCCTAAATTGTGTCCTGCTGACCAAATGCAAGTTCTCCCAGAAGTAAAGTAATCTCAGCCCCAAGGGCTGAGCCCTGCAAAATTGCACAGGGGTGTGGCTAAGGGTTCTGTCAGTGACAGTGAGGGGCCTGGCATGAACGACATGCCCACCTCCAACGTGGGACTGTAGGTAATAAACCCCCTGACCCACATCAGAGGCTCCTAGGACCTTTCATTAATTGACAGGCCTGAGTCCGATCTGATGCTTAGTCTGGACCTGGACTGATAGGATGGGGAGAGAGCACTAGTTTAGGAAGTGGAAGCAGAATGTTGAAGAGATGTAGCATCAGCCTGACTGAGTCTATCTCTCAGCTCTAGCCCCTTGTAGTCCTCCTGAGCAAGTTATTTGACTACTCAGTGGCAACTTCCACATCTCCAGAAAGGAAAAAATGAAATTATCCACCTCACAGGACTGTTGTGAGATTATACTAAAAAGTTTTTAGTATGGCACCTGGCACTTAATAAATGTTCAATAAAAATTAACCGGTGACAGTACAAATCATTGTGCCCCATTGTCTGATTTCTGCCACTGGCATACTGTGTGCCTGGGACAAGTTGGCTCATTTCCCTGAATCTCAGTTTCCTTAGTTAGAAATTACGGCTTTGAGCTACATAGTGCCCTTTATTGTGTCCTCCTTGCTTTACATTTCTCATCCTCCAGCCTCATAACCACCCTGAGAGGAGGTAGTATTTCATCATTTTGCAGATGAGGAAACTTTGACCTGCTTAATGTCACATCACTGCTAAGTGTGGGAACCATCATTTGCAATTTGGCCTAAAAATCTGGATTCTTTCCCTGTCCCCATACCACTTTACCTAAATGTCTTCCTAAGGGTCTCCTATTTTAAATGATGATAATTAATAAATTACTTGAACCTCTGATGTGGAGGAGAAAAACTGTTGGTCTGTTACTAGATTCCCTTTGACAGGAGGCTGCATCTACAAAGGTGCTGGAAGTAAGCAACTCTTCTAAGGCCTTTCATGTGCACTGGGGAGGATCACTTTGAGCAACCTTCTCCTGTCCACCTTCCTTACACCCTGCTCTTTTAAAGAGAATGTACTGAGGTCTTGTATAACAAAAATTGACCCAACAATCCAGGGGACTCTTCTTCAAAATAGAAATGATCACACAAACAGATTGATGGAGGGAGTAAGGCTGCAATACATCTAAGATAAGGTCTCTTGTCCTCAATGAAGTCAAGGCTAGGAGAGGAGACAAACCTGAAAACCATTCATTACGAGGCAGAAGAAAGAAAAAGCTCAAGAGAAGGACAAGCTAAGGCCCTTAAAGTGTGTACTGGAAGGGATGATTTCCTTCCCACAGAGGGGCTGGATCATCCCACAGAAAGGGGCCTTAGCTGCTTTTGATTTGTGTTTGACTCTGGGACTCAGAGGGGGTTTCTGTTTCGAGTTTAACAGTCACATTGTTAAGTTGTCCCAGTTCAACTTCATCTAATCTGTGTTTTCAATGAATTTATGAGCTCAGACTTCTCCACAAGGTCTTTTCAAAACACATGGCTGATTTGTATGGATATCTCTCTCATTAGTCCAAACCAAGAACACTCTGGGTGTTTCTGTACCAAGAGATCATTTAATTAAGGGGTGGTTTTCAATCCTGACTGCATGTAAGTATCTCCTGGAAACCTTTGGATTCCTGAGCCCTCCCTAACCCTTTCTGTGCCCCACTAAAAAGAGGCCTCTAGGATGAGGCCCGGGGACCCATATTTTGACTCCTCACTGGGTTCTCACGCCAGTCCTCTCAGTGCCTTGTGAACTGCTACTCTATTTCAACCTTCAGTACCACACCCATGAAATATAAAACAGTGTTTTTCAAACTGGGGCTCAAGAACCACTGGTGTCCTTAGAAACATTCATGGAGGTTCATGGGTTTTCAGTGAATGTTTTCTTAATTTTGTGTTTAATTTCAATGATAACCTTGAGACAAAAGTTCATTGAAACATATTCTGGACTTTCTGTAGTACCAGTTTATAATGAGAGGGGATCTGCCTTAGAGCTGAGGAGAAAATAATGGCTGATGGTGTGTCAGTGAGGCATTACAGACAACTGGAGGCCAAATGGCATAACTGAGGCAAACTGAGTCATCACGTGGCACACAGCAGGTCATGCATGCTGAGCTCAAACAGTCCTCTACCACGTCACACTGCAAGTGGCCATTTGGTTGCAACAAGACAACATCATCCATTGTCTTGAATTAATACTATTAATTTGCATTTGATTCATTTTATACTTTTGTTGTGTTTTATTCGGAAAATTTGCCTTGGTTTTCAAGGTGTATAAAAGCCATGGACATAGTAGGTTACTACTTAGTTTTGTGTTTGAAATATTTAAAGACAATTTAAGTGAATAGTGGAAGAGATATTCTATATAAATGTTTTTACTTTCACAGGGGTCCATACTGCATACAAGTTTGAGCAATATTGGTCTAAAGCGTAGGGCATGAGCCTCTTCTAGTTCTGTGCAAAACATCTCACAACACATTTGTCTTTCTAGTAAGGTCCATGTTTCTTAGCTTACTCGGGGTCCTACCTATCTCTTCCCAAAGTCCTTTTCCCACCTCACAATTTAAACTCCCCATGCTGAACTCACACTCTTACAATCCGCCAGGTCAGTGGTAGAGCTTACCACATTGTATTGCATTTGGATTACTAAAAATAGTGACTAATATTTATTGAGTGTTTACTGTATGCTAGGCACTGTTGTAAGCACCTTACATGCAATGACACATTTAAACATCAAAAAAAAAAATCCTATGAGATACCATTTTCATCCTTATTTGCAAAGAAAGTGAGATACAGAGAGGGTAAGCCACTTGTTCAAAATCACACAATTTTTAACATCTCATTAAGCTATGAGGTTCTCAACAGAAGTAGCATCTTATTTATTTCTCTATCCACTCTTCCTCCATCACAGTATCTAGAATGTGGTATGCACTGAGTTATATTTGTTTCAGTAGTACTTTTTTTAACTAAAAAACTCAGAACTTTTAATATTTCTTTAAAAAGGTACCATGTAGTGACAAGAGTCAGTCATTTCTTGCACCATTTGCCCCCACCCCTCACTTCCCACCCCATGCCTGGAAAATGGAAGAGGGTGACCCAGAATTGAGTGAGTCAAGTCACTGCCATCTGGCTGAATAGAGTTTGTAATTGGAAGTTATCTTCTGATGCAAATAATTATAAGATGCACAACTGTATGGACAGAAATTTTGAATTCTCATTCTCATTCTAGTGTGACATTCCCTTGGCTCCCAAGTAATTCATTTTAAAGATGAGCCTGAAACTCAGAGCCTGAGGAGACTTAATTTAATGTCACACAATTGACCCTCAATATTCAATGCAAAGTTTTCAGTTAGTAAATGTATATGATGTCGATGCCTCAGTAGTCCACATTGTCTCTGGGACAGCTTTAGTAATGCACCTTTATCCATTCAATTCTGTGGGGGAATGAGAGACATGCTAAGATCCTATGGGGGTATATCTTGTGCATTTTGTTGCTTAAGGATCTGAAAGAAGAAAGGGACAAATGAAAGCAAATTCCAGGGAAACCTGAAAATCCTAACAGGAAAGGCTGAGAATAGTATCATCAGAGACAGTTATGATGACAGTGATAATGATTTTGACGATAATGTTAATGTTAGAAAAGAAGAATAAAGAGGATGAGGAGGAAGAGGAAGCTAACATTTATTAAGGCTTATCTTTTGATTCAGGAATTTAGTCTGATTCACTGTGTAGGCACCAAGCTTTTCAAACTTAAGCTATCAGCCCTGTTATCGCTACAGAATTCTTCTTATTACTCCCTACTTTCTGCATTGCCCCACTTCTGGATTCTTGCCCTGAGACCTGGAACGGGTTAGTTACATTTTCCTACCCTTATTTTTCAGGCTTTCATAGAGAAGTAGAGAGCATTTGTATGGCACCTACTATGTAACAGGTGCTTTTTTTTAAAAAATGTAATCCCAATGTTAGCTACAGAGTGACATCTCTCTCAGAAAAGCTTCTGTGCCACCTGGGCTAGGAATTTTGGCACCTTTGATAAAGGCATTTAGTGAGAGCTGTATGACCCTGTGAAGAGAAGCAAAGGAGAAAGAACAGAGGAGATTAAAAAGCGCTACAAAAATTCCTAAAATAATAGTTTTTAGTCAAAAACATTTTTTCCGAAAAACATCTTTTTGTTTTCCATTTTGCCCAAATAATTTAACTAACTGAAATGACAAAGTTCATATGGCACAGTTCTCATTTATACTGTAAATTTAAAAGCTCTATTTTCTCTGAATGAATCAATTCATTAATAAAGCTAGAAATGAGATTATGGAAGAAAAAAATAGGATCAGTACTGGGTACCTAGGCTCCAATGCTGACTCTAAATCCAACTCCTGGTCCTTTTGTATCATTTGTTATTTGCTCTTTGAGAGCAGAAATTAGGTACATCAATAGATAGCATTTGATTACTCAACTGTTGTAATCATTAATTGATTATTTAGTTAATTCATTAAAGACAGACTTGTGAAGTGGAAAGAGCATAAACTTAGAGTCCTAAATGATGCCTGAGCCCTGAAGCAGTGAACCAATCATCCAGTTTCTCTGTGCTCTACCTTCCTCATTTATAAAGTCGAGGTTAGAGGGTATACTATGAGTACAAGACCTTTGCATGCTCATTATATAAAATCTGTAGGGTTGAAGTTAGGACTGTGACTTCAGAGTTGTCTCTGAACCTACCACCAAAAGATGTTCTTGAAACTCAGAGTGACTCAAAGTAGGTCTCCACTGTGACTGAGATTCTGACTTAAGAGAAGAGAGAATTTGGTTTTTCTCTTGTAGAAGACTAGGGCAGCCTTTGGAGATCAAATACAGTGGAATTAAACAGAGAAAAGAAAGTAACTGGCATCGGACTTCTGAGAGCTTGGACAAGTCCGTTCACTCCCAGACCTCAGGCTTCCCAGCTGTACATTGAGGTGGCGGATCTGAGGCCCATTTCAATGAGGCTAAGAGTCCAGTATTCTGTTTGGTGAACTGCAGCACAGGATAGAAATTCAGTCCAGCCATGAGTGCTGTAGAGGGATGATTTATGCTGGCTTGAGGACAAGAGGGCCTATAAACCAGAGGTACAAAGACATGAGTATAAATAACAAAATTCATCACACATTTCCTCTGGGGGGGGCAGTGTTTCTTTGTGAGTTATATGGCACTTACGTTTATTCTTATCTTTTTCATAGACCTCTATTTCTATAATTCATGGTATGATACATAATTGTGCTTAATTATTTTCCTGTTCTTTCAGTGCATGGGCTGTGTGTTTTTCCTCTTCCTGTCTCTCCATGCCTTACACAAAATAGACATGAATTGTTCTTCTGTTGGATGAATTCACTCATTCATTTACAGCAGCAGCAGTTGTGGTTCAGGGAG